>NC_053494.1:213366093-213521093 GCF_905171775.1 Rana temporaria
CAATGTAAGGAACATTCTTCTCACTGATCACCAATGTAAGGAGCATTCTTCCCACTGATCACCAATGTAAGGGACATTCTTCCCACTGATCACCAATGTAAGGGACATTCTTCTCACTGATCACCAATGTAAGGGACATTCTTCCCACTGATCACCAATGTAAGGGACATTCTTCCCACTGATCACCAATGTAAGGGACATTCTTCCCACTGATCACCAATGTAAGGGACATTCTTCCCACTGATCACCAATGTAAGGAACATTCTTCCCACTGACCACGGTGAAAAACTCTCATGTACGTATAAAGCCCGTTCAATATCTTTGGAGGAGTGTCCCTGGTCTTCAGCATCTCTTCTTCTGGGCAGTGCCCACCTCAACATGTTTGGGGGAACTACAAATCCCAGCAAGACCAAGACTTGTAGATCTTTACAGTCTGGTATGGAAGAGGTTACAAGCCACCCAACAAAAGAGTAAGCTCCTCTGTGTCTGTCCTAAAGGGTTCATTTTGTAATAGGACAGGTTGCAAAGTGTAGTAACCAACTGTAACTAACTGTAATTATCTTTTACTGATCTGAATAATCTGTACTGAAATGCGATTGGTAGCTGCTAACTTCTGTAATTTGAGCAGCCATCACTTCTTTTTGCTCTGTCTTTAAAGAAGAACTCTCTTAATCCCCCCCCCCTTTTTTTGTTGTGTTTGTTGTTGTTGCTTTTTGTTATTGTTTTGTGTTTGTTTTTTATTATATGTATATAAAAATTGGCATTGATAGCGAATATAGATGGCAGGTTATATCTAAAAACAAAAAAAACTCTCTTAATTTTTTCCACTTTCTCCCCCCTTTTTTTGCGTTTGTTGTTGTTGCTTGTTTTTGTTTGTTGTTATTGTTTTGTTTTTTTCTTTGTTTTTTTATTATGTGTGAGTATATATATATATGTATATAAAAATTGGTATTGATAGCGAATATAGACTGCATGTTATGTACATTTGCGTATCTTTCGGCGGGCGTAGCGTATCTCAGATACACTACGCCACCGTAACTTACAGCGGAAGATCCCGTATTCAGAAAGAACTTGCGCTGTAAGTTACGGCGGCGTAGTGTAACTGGGCCGGCGTAAGCCCGCCTAATTCAAATGTGGAGGAGGTGGGCGTGTTTTATGTTAATTACTCATGACCCCCACGTAAATGACGCTTTTTACGAACGGCGCATGCGCCGTCCGTGGACGTATCCCAGTGCGCATGCTCCAAATTACGCCGCAAAGCCTCATTGGTTTTGACGTGAACGTAACTTACGCAAAGTCGCGAACGACTTACACAAACAAAGTAATCGACGAAAAATTTGACGCTGGCCCGACGTCCATACTTAACATTGGCTACGCCTCATATAGCAGGGGTAACTTTACACCGGAAAAAGCCTTACGTAAACGACGTAAAAAAATGCGCCGGGCGGGCGTACGTTTCTGAATTGGCGTATCTACCTAATTTGCATATTCAACGTTCGGAAGTCTTGGGAAGCACCCTTAGCGGTCAACGTAAATATTAAACCCTAAGATACGACGGCGTAGGAGACTTACGCCGCTCGTATCTAGGCAACTGTGAGGCGTATCTGATTCTATGAATCAGGCGCAGAGTTGAGACGGCCCGCACTCAGAGTTACGACGGCGTATCTGGAGATACGCCATCGTAACTGCTTTATGAATCCGGGTCATAATGTATATAAAAATTGGCATTGATAGCGAATATAGTTATATCTAGAAAAAAAAAAAGAGGGAAAGTAGAACTCTGCCTTCAGTTTTTCCAGTGTAACTGTAGTACTTTGTCCCGTGTTCCTGCTTTGTTAGCCATATTCAAGGTCAGGCAAGGCGTACCCCTTCACCCCTTAGCCATCTGACAACGTAGCTAGCAAGGAGATGGCAGGTTGATAACTGGCATTTTTTTCAGGTCCAAACACTTTCCTAACACAACTTACCTAAGAAGAATACAAATGGGGAAGGGGGAGGGGAGTGCATCAGCCTCCCATCCCTCTACATTATTCTCACTATCGCTTGTCTCAGTGTTACCTGAATCCTCCTTATGGAAATGCTAGCTGCTTGACTCTCACGCTGATCCAGAGATTTCCATCTTTAAAGTGTTTGTTAACCCCCCCCCCAAAAAAAAATATACACATCCTGGTCCCTTAAAGCAGATTACACAGCACGATGTCACCCCCCCCCCCCCCTCCAAGGCAGTCACAAAAATAATAAAAATACATTTTAAAAAGGTCCTTAAGTGTTCGGGCGCTGGACACAGTGCGCTATGGGAAGCACCACGTCTATGCAATCATGAGATTGCAGGCTTTTGACCTGCTTTGTGGCGCAATCCATCGCGCCGCACAACTTCCACCCAGTGCCCGTAGTATGTATCACTAAGGCTGGGTGCTTTGATTGACATTGGCACTGCCCTAGGACATGGGCGGTACTTTCCATCCGAGTTACAATGTCACTTCCAGTTTTCCCTGTGCCAGTGATAAACCGGAAGTGATGTCAGCAGCTCCGTGGAACGCACGGCCCAAGCGGAGCACTTTGCACTGTCTTGAGCAGCATTGGATGGCACAGTGGGAGAATTGGATGGCATAGTGACAGCATTGGATGGCACAGTGGCAGCATTGGGAGCATTTGATGGCACAGTGGCAGCATTGGATGGCACAGTGGCAGCGTTTGATGGGCACAGTGGCTGCAATTGATGGCACAGTGGCAGTATTTAATGGCACAGTGAGGCTGCAATTGATGTTTTTTTTATTTTTTAATTTTTCATATTTCATATATAATATATAATATAATGAGCCATGGGACAAAGTGGGAACCCCCCCACTTCCTGCCACGGTGCCAAGGTACAAAGTATTTGCAGTGGACGCACGTGGTGGGCGTTTGGGTCGGAGAGCTATTTTGTACCGGAAACTTCCTCTGCAATATGTTAACATGAACACTGTTTGTTAACACGGCCCTGCCAAAAATAATTAAAGTGGGTTGTGAATTACTTCCCTGAAGAGTTTGAAAACAAAGTAATTACTTGGCTTAGAAAAAAAAGCGAAATGTACAATTTGTATATTCCGACAGTGCTCACTGTGCTTTTTTAAAGAATACACTATATTACCAAAAGTATTGGGACACCTGCCTTTACACGCACATGAACTTTAATGGTGTCCCAGTCTTAGTCTGTAGGGTTCAATATTGGGTTGGCCCCGCCCTTTGCAGCTATAACAGCTTCAACTCTTCTGGGAAGGCCGTCCACAAGGTTTAGGAGGGTGTCTATGGGAATGTTTGACCATTCTTCCAGAAGAACATTTGTGAGGTCAGGCACTGATGTTGAACGAGAAGGCCCGGTCCACAGTCTCCACTCTAATTCATCCCAAAGGTGTTCTATCAGGTTGCAGGACAGTTCCCCCACCCCAAACTCGCTCATCCATGTCTTTATGGACCTTGCTTTGTGCACTGGTGCGCAGTCATGTTGGAACAGGAAGGGGGTGTCCCCAAACTGTTCCCACAAAGTTGGGAGCATGAAATTGTCCAAATTGTCTTGGTGTGCTGACGTCTTAAAGCGGAGGTTCACCCAAAAAACAAGTATATAACATTACATTCAGTATACCTCAAACATGTACAGTATGCCGTTTTTTTTTTTGGGGGGGGGGGGGGGTACATACGGTATTATCGGTATTTTCCTCCCGGCTTCCGGGTACTCGCTCCCGCGGGAGTGGGCGTTCCTGTGCAGTGCCATCTGGGACTTCGCCCAGATGATTGACGTACCTGAGAAAAACTCCCCCCAGCACATAAGGCGCAACACGACTTTCCAAAAGTAGCCGAACCGCGAGTCGGCTCTGTACGGCGCCTGCGCACCAACTAGGAGCCGCGTAGAGCTGACTGCGCAGGCGCCGTATGGAGCCGACTCGCAGTTCGGCTACTTTCGGAAAGTCGTGACGCGCCTTATCCGCCGGGGGGAGTTTTTCTCAGGCACGTCAATCATATGGGCGAAGTCCCAGATGACATTGCATCACTGCACAGGAAAGCCCACTCCCGCGTGAGCGAGTACCCGGAAGCCTGGAGAAAAATACAGATAATACTGTATGTACCCCCCCCCCCCCCCCCCCCAAAAAAAAAAACGACATACTGTGCATGTTTGAGGTATACTGAATGTAATGTTATATACTTGTTTTTTGGGTGAACCTCCGCTTTAAGAGTTCCCTTCACTGGAAATGGAAGGATGAGGTAAGAGAAGGACTGCACTAAGGTAAAGGAGGCTATTTAGGGGAAAAAATGTCCTTTAAAACCCCTTTAAGTGGATAATGACGTCATATGACGTCCTTGGGCTGGAAGTGGATAGTTTTAATGGTAGGTGATTATTTTAGCAGTGAGAGACAGAATAATAACAAAAAAGTCATCAAAACCTTAATGACTTGTAGAGGATCTGCAAAGAGGAGTGGGACAAAATCCCTCCTGATTTGCAAACCTGGTTGCCCAACTACAAGAAACGTCTGACCTCTGTGATCGCCAACAAGGGTTTTTGCCACCAAGTACTAAGTCATGTTTTACAAAGGGGTTCAAATACTTATTTCATTCATTAAAATGCAAATCAATTTATAACTTTTTTTAAATTGTGTTTTTCTGGATATTTTTGCTGTTATTCCGTCTCTCACTGATAAAATAAGCCGACCATTAAAATTATAGACAAATCATTTCTTTGTCGGTGAGCAAACGTGCAAAATCAGCAGTCGATCAAATACTTTTTCCCCTCACTGTACAATGTAAGACGTTCCCCATCCGGTTATACACATTTAGCTAGATTCACGTAGGGTTACGCCGGCGTATCAGTAGATACGCCGTCGTAACTCTGAATCTACGCCGTCGCAAATTTAAGCGTATTCTGGAAACCAGATACTCTTAAATTAGGCTAAGATATGAGCGGCGTAAGTCTCCTCCGCCGTCGTATCTTAGGGTGCAATATTTACGCTGGCCGCTAGGTGGCGCTTCCCTCAAGTTCGGCGTAGAATATGCAAATGACTAGATACGCCGATTCAGAAACGTACGTGCGCCCGGCGCATTTTTTTACATCGTTTACGTACGGCTTTTTCCAGCGTACAGGTAGTTGAACAAATAGCTGGCCTAGTCAATGTTAAGTATGGCCGTCGTTCCCGCGTCGAAATTTGAAAATTTTATGTCATTTCCGTAAGTCGTCCGTGAATTGGGCTGGACGTAATTTACGTTCACGTCCAAACCAATACGTCCTTGCGGTGTACTTTGGAGCAATGCACACTGGGATATGTTCACGGACGGCGCATGCACCGTTCGTAAAAAAAACGTCAATCACGTCGGGTCACCAATCATTTACATAAAACACGCCCCCCTCATCCTCATTTGAATTTGGCGCGCTTACGCCGGCCCCATTTACGCTACGCCGCCGTAACTTAGGAGGCAAGTGCTTTGTGAATACAGCACTTGCCTCTCTGACTTAAGGCGGCGTAGCGTAAATACGATACGCTACGCCGCCTGAAAGATGCGGCAATCTACCAGAATCCAGCTAATTGTATCGTTATTTTATGGAAAGTATCGGGAAGATTTGTTTTTAGGACGTAATCTTCGATCAGGCTCCGTATACGAGTCTATGGCCGCCTTTAGCACATTTTCTAAGAAGCCTCCCCTGCGCATTGCTCAGCGCCGGCACTTTGCATAATTGTATGGAACGGAGAAGTACGGTATTAAATTGAACCATAAATTCTCAGAGATAGCGCTGAAACATAAGAGCCGGCCGCGTTATCGGAAGAATTGCTTCTCACATGAGCATAAAAAAGATAAGAATTGTTGTGCGGCGTGTGAATCTGCTGGCTGGAAATGCGTAGATCATCATGATCTGCGGCTGTGTTTGCATCTGTTCCACTTTGGAGGACTTGGCACGTGAGCGCGGCCCCATCTGATTGGATGACTCATGCAGAGCGTGATCGGGATTTTCGTGGGGTGCTGAGAGCGAGAGTCTCACCAATAACAAGAGCAGGTTGTGTCATATGTAGGGTTGCCATCTGTATGGGAATGACCCTGACAGTCCGGGTTTTGACAGTTGTGCCTGGGTTTTTGTCCCCCTAATAGAGGTCTCTATGGGGGGAGGAGGCACTGATATAAGGGGACTCTGAGCTAATGGTTGCATCCCAGGACACAGAGGAGGTAAGTATAACATGTTTATTATTTTTTCCAACGAGACTTTACAATCACTTTACCATGAAAAAAAATATATCTGATGCTTGTTTTTTTTTTAAATGCTTCCATCGATATGTGATAAATTATGTCTTTGTGGCTTTCGTATGACTAGGGTTGCCACCTTTCCTTCAAGCCAAACCTGAACACTTGGGGGGACAGACTGAACAGGAAGTGATTATACTGGGGGACAGACTGACCTGGGGGGATTATACTGGGGGTCAGACTGACCTGGGGGGGATTATACTGGCGGACAGACTGACCTGGGGGGGATGTACTGGGGGACCTGGGGGACAGACTGACCTTGGTTGAATATACTGGGGGGATAGACTGACCTAGGGGGATGTACTGGGGGACAGACTGACCTGGGGGACCTGGGGGGATTATACTGGGGGATAGACTGACCTGGGGGATGTACTGGGGGACAGACTGACCTTGATGGATTATACTGGGGGATAGACTGACCTAGGAGATGTACTGGGGGACAAACTAACCTGGGGGGATTATACTGGGGGACAGACTGACCTTGGGGGATGTACTAGGGGACAGACTGACCTGAGAGGATATACTGGAGGACAGACTGACCTGGGGGGATGTACTGGGGGACAGACTGACCTGGGGGGATTATACTGGGGGACAGAATGACCTGGGGGGATGTACTAGGGGACAGACTGACCTGAGAGGATATACTGGAGGACAGACTGACCTGGGGGGATGTACTGGGGGACAGACTGACCTGGGGGGATTATACTGGGGGACAGAATGACCTGGGGGGATGTACTAGTGGACAGACTGACCTGGGGGATGTACTAGGGGACAGACTGACCTGGGGGGATGTACTGGGGGACAGACTGACCTGGGGGGATTTACTAGGGGACAGACTGACCAGGGGGGATGTACTAGGGGAAAGGCTGACCTAGGGGTATGTACTAGGGGACAGAGTGACCTGGGGGGATGTACTAGGGGACAGACTGACCTGGGGGGGGGGGTGTACTAGGGGAAAGACTGACCGGGGAGGGATTATACTGGGGGATAGACTGATGCTTGTTTTTTTTTTTAAATGCTTCCATCCATATGTGATAAATGATGTTCTTGTGGCTTTCGTATGACTAGGGTTGCAACCTGAACACTTTGGGGGACAGACTGACCTGGGGGATGTACTAGGGGACAGACTGACCAGGGAGGGATTATACTGGGGGACAGACTGACCTGGGGGATGTACTGGGGGACAGACTGACCTGGGGGATGTACTAGGGGACAGACTGACCAGGGAGGGATTATACTGGGGGAAAGACTGACCTGGTGGGATGTACTGGGGGACAGACTGACCTGGGGGGATGTACTGGGGGACAGACTGACCTGGGGGGATGTACTGGGGGACAGACTGACCTGGGGGGATGTACTGGGGGACAGACTGACCTGGGGGGATGTAATGGGGGACAGACTGACCTGGGGGGATGTACTGGGGGACAGACTGACCTTGTTTGATTTAACTACGCTCCTTAAGCTTCTCCCATTTTTAACACAATTTGGCCACACCCACTGTTCATGACTGGACGCTAAATGTGCCACAATATTACTCAAAGGTGTCCCAAATCTATAGTGTATACTGCAAAAAAATAAAAATGCTGTGCACCGCTGAAGTGTTGGGGTTTGGCTTGATGACAAGGTGGGACCCTACTCCCAGTACCTGCCTTATCCTGTAAACTCTAGGGCCTCGTGCAGTCAGTCCTTTACTGGGGTGCCGGTAGCAGGAGGAAGGGGTCCATCTCTCCCACACAAAGCATGGCGGAGCTGTGACAGTGACATGAAAGGGTTTTTAGATGAGTTTCTCGCTAGTAACATTCCATATGTACACGACAGCTTGCAGTAAAGTAAGTGTTAGTAACACATGCTCAGATATAATATTTACAGCTAATTAAAGTCTAAAAATACCTTCGCACAATTACGTTAGCACTGGGTTAGGAGGGGAGCACAACAAATAATCCCGTCGGATAAAAGAACAAGTTCTGAAAGTGGAGATGTGAAGAGTGTGGGGGGGGGGGGGGTGAGCAGTCATGTTACGGGGCGATGATACAAGAACATTAGGAGCATTAATAGAGGCAATGACAGCATGGGGCCTATTAAATGACTGAAAAGAGCAATGCTACGCCACGTCATCCAATCAGAACTCAGGCAGTAAAACGAAAGGTGATTTCTGACTGGTTCCACCGGCTGTTGTACACCAGTACTCCTTAAAGCTTGTTAATATACAGTATGCAAATTTGTATGTATAGATATATATAGATACAGAGGCGGCTTTAGGCTTTGTGAGGCCTTAAGCAAAACTTAGACACAGGGCTCATGCCCACAATGGATAAAAAAATTCAAACAAATAAAAATGGCTGCAGAAAGTTGCACGGATCTGGCACACAGTGATTGAACAGAGACAAATTAGGTGGCCGCCAGGCCCCTGTGAGTGCGAGGCCTTAGGCGGCCACCTAATTTGACTAATTAAAGAGCCGCCTCTGTGTATATATATATATATATATATATATATATATATATACTCACCGGCTACTTTATTAGGTACACCTGTTCAATTGCTTGGTAACACAAATTGCTAATCAACAAATCACATGGCAGCAACTCAATGCATTTAAGCATCTAGACGTGGTGAGGACAACTTGTTTAAAATCAAACCGAGCATTAGACTGAGGAAGAAAGGGGATTTAAAGGAGTTGTAAAGAAAAAAATGTTCACCTTAATGCAATCTATCACACCGGGTGCCACTCCTGTCAGCTAAGAACAGGAAACTGAGACTACAATTTGCACAGTTATCAATAATAAATGGGATGCTGCGCAACGTATCACACAGACATGGTAAGTGTAAACAAAAAACAAAATCAAAATAGTAAGTGAATACCAAATAATGAATGATGAATAATAATAATAATAATAATAATAATAGGAGAGCTCGCAAGCTCAGTAAGGATGAAGCCAAAAGTGCAAGTGCAAAAAAAGTCCCAAAAATATTAAATTAATGAGTGATAATATCACCAATACCAATAGGGAATGGTAAAGTGGTGACGTGCAAAATAGTCCTATAATGAATAAATAAGAGAAGCTGCCAAATGGAACTGCTGTTGTTGCTGAATCTCCACTTAATCAGATCAGGATTTGTAGACAAATGAACACACACATCCCTCCCTGGGCTCACAGGACTCTTACCTCCAGGCTAATAATAAAGGGCATCTAACATAAGCCTCCCTGGCAGTCCTCAATGGATGATCACAGCCAATCCTCCTTCAGAACGGGTGTATGTTTCCTCAGCTAGTCCAGACAGTGCTCAGACCCCGATGGAAAAGGAGAAAGCAAAACAAAAGGAGGGGCTCCAATAGTGAAGTAGGTAAGACTCAGGGGTGTTTATTAAAAGAAATAACTGTGCTTACATCAAGCGCAATAAAATCGTGCAGCAATGTTTAAAAAACGAGCGGCGTCCACAGCGTCCACAGCGCCAGCTTACGTCACTCTAGGTGTACGTCCGTCCAATCCCTACGCGTTACGACACGGGATCACGTGTCTTCATCTGGGGAACCTGATTGGCGGTGATGGTATTGTTTATATATCCGGAAATAGTATCGCGGTCATTTGGAGTCCACAGCGCTGTATATGCTGTGCCCATTGATTGTAATGCAAAGCCATACAAAACAATTAAATGAATGACTCGGCCTGAGTGTGACTGAAGGAACGGCAGTGCAATAAAGACAATCACTAGTACAGTAGCGTATGCTACTTGGAGCTGCACCATGGACCGAAAAAATATTTTTAAAATTGATGTATATATTAACTTTATTGAGATAATACACCAGCTCAAAGGGAGGAGCAGCCACCGAGGGCCAGCCTAAACGGGACCAACCTCCTCACCTTAAATGAGACTAATATGGGATACATAATACATATATATAGAATATAGAGTATATATGTAAACTAGAGAGAAATATGTATTAGAATTAAAATAGCTATATTATATAATAAAACTGTATAACATGGGACAAACCTATAAAGTAGGTATAGAATATGGGAACTATCTTCGGAAATTCGGAAATTCAAAAATCTAAATTTTCTGATTTCTTGAATTCTCAAAAATGTACTAATTTTCACATGTTTGAATTTTTGAATTCTCAAAATTTTTCTAATTTTCTAAAATTGAGAATTTCCGAATTTCCAAATTCCCGGAATTTCTGAATTTCTGAAATTCCAAATTTCTGAGATTCCGAAATTCTGAAATTCCGAAATTTTACGAAATTTGAAATTAAAAAATCCAAAAATTCTAAATTTCAGAAATACGGAACTTTTTTAATTCCGAAATTTTTTAATTCCGAAATTTTTTAATTTCTGAATTAACTAATTTGTCAAAAAGTAACAACTTCGAAACTTAACTAATTGCACATGTATAGTTCCAGGACCCTGAACAGTATGCCCTCAAAAACGTGAGGGATTTAAGACTTGGATAGCACAAATCACCATGGAAACCAATGGTAATAAATTGAAGATAGTTCAGGACTTTATACTTTTAAACAATTAATGAATAGCTGCTCATTAGCTTTCTAATAAGGATGGTAAGGCTGCCTGGAACTCATAAATAATATGAATAGTTTATATGAGTGACAACACTTAATGAGGTGCAGATTTAGGCCTCGTACACACATTGGGCTAGATTCAGGTACGAGATACGACGGCGTATCTCCAGATACGCCGTCGTATGTCTGAGTTGCTGCGTCGGATCTATGCGACTGATTCATAGAATCAGTTACGCATAGATTTCCCTAAGATCCGGCCGGCATAAGTGTCTTACACCGTCGTATCTTAGGCTGCATATTTACGCTGGCCGCTAGGTGACGCTTCTGTATATTTACACAAGGAATATGCAAATTAGGTAGTTACGCTGATTTAGAAACGTACGTCCGCCCAGTGCAATTTTTTACATTGTTTACGTTAGGCTTTTTCCGGCGTAAAGTTACCCCTGCTATATGAGGCGTATCCTATGTTAAGTATGGACGTCGTTCCCGCGTTGAATTTTGAAAATTTTACGTCGTTTGCGTAAGTCGTTATCGAATTGGGCTGGACGTAATTTCCGATTTGCGCCGGAATTTTGCGCATGCGCACTGGGATTCTTTCAAGAACGGCGCATGCGCCGTTCGTAAAAAACGTAAAATACGCAGGGTCACCATTCATTTGAATAAAATACGCCCACATCATCCCCATTTGAATTAGGCGGGCTTACGCCGGCCCACATATGTTACGCCTCCGTAACTTAGGGCGCAAGTTCTTTCTGAATACGGAACTTGCACCCTAATTTACGGCGGCGTAACGTATCTGAGATACGTTACGCCCGCAGAAAGATACGCTTATCTTTCTGAATCTAGCCCAATAGGTTAACCAGAGGACAACGGTCTGATGGACCGTTTTCATCGGTCAAAACCAATCGTGTGTGTTCCCCATAGGTAATTTAACCATCGGTTAAAAAAAAGCCAACTTGCTTTAAATTTAACCGATGGATTCCTAACCGATAGGTCAAAACCGATCGTTAGTAGGCACGACCATCGGTTAAAAATCCATGCATGCTCAGAATCAAGTCGACGCATGCTTGGAAGCATTGAACTTCGTTTTGTTTCAGCACGTCGTCGTGTTTTACGTCTCCGCGTTCTGACATGATCGGTTTTTTAACCGATGGTGTGTAGGCGCGACGGACCATCAGTCAGCTTTATCGGTTAACAGACGACAATGGTCCTTCAGACCGTTCTCATCGGATGGACTGATCGTGTGTACGAGGCTTAAAACTTCATTAACCGTAAAGCCTCGTACACACGACCGGGTTTCTCGGCAAAAAAAAGCAAGAAAACTGCTTCGTGCCGAGATTCCCGTTCGTGTGTACGTAGGTTTCTCGTCTGGAAATCAGGCAAGAATCTCGACAAGAAAAAAAGAGAACCTGCTCTCTTTTTTCTCGTCGAGAATCTCGTTTGCCTGTTTCCAGACGAGAAACCCGAGAGCGTGTATACTTACCTGTCGCCGTGAAAACCAGCGCATGCTCAAAATTACTTTGACGCATGCGCGGTAGCTTCCACGGCATAGGTAGGGTGAAGCAAGATGGCGGCGACGGCATCGAAATGTGACGAGCACATGCTCGTCGTACGCGATGACGTCACTGTGTTCTTTCCTTTCAAGAGAACCGCGGTTCTTTTGAAATAAAAGTCTGTACACTCGGGTGGCAAGAGTTTCTTGTCAAGAATCTCGTCAGGGAAAACTACGGGTTTTTACTGACGAGATTCTAGATCGTGTGTACGAGGCCTTAGTGCAATGCCAGCAGGATAACAGGATGAAGCCTCAAGCCCCGAAGTTTTGCACAAATGTACAGCGTTTAGGCCGATACTAATTCTTCTACCTATTTTTGGTAAAAAAAATCGCAATAAGACGCTTTCCCCGACTTGTTCATTCCCCGAATTGTTCATTCCCCGACTTAGTTGGGGTAGGCGGTACACTTTGGAGGGGGTGGGTCAGCCACGCCCTGCAACCTTTGACCTCTGGGAACCCGCTTTCTGACCTTTGACCTTTGGGGGAGGTCCCTGTTCCAATTCCTGAGTCCTAGCCATATTCTTCAATCGGAAACCCTAACCCCCTAATCCTAACCCCAAACCCTAACCTAAACCCTAACCCTAAGCCGAACCCTAACCCTAGCTGACCTTTGACCTATGAACTTTAACCCTAAGTGCATCTCCACTTAGTGATTCTCCCCACCCAAACCCCTACCTTTCCCAGATCCCGCTTGGTTTGTTGGAGAAAAACATAAGTGCATCTCCAATCAGTGATTTTTTTTCCGTGACTGCAACATTATGGCGGACACATCGGACAATTTTGACACATTTTTGGGACCATTGTCATTTTCACAGCGAAAAGTGCTATAAAAATGCACTGATTGCTGTGAAAATGACAATTGCAGTTTCGGAATTAACCACTAGGGGGCGCTGTAAGGGTTAAGAGTGACCTCATGTGTGTCTCTAACTGTAGGGGGGCGGGGCTGGACGTGTGACGTCAGTGATCGTCGTGCACTATATCAGGGAACAGACGATCACCGACACTGTCACAGTGAAGAACGGGAAGCCGTGTTTACACTCACCTCTCCCCGTTCTTCAGCTCCTGTGACCCGATCGCGGGACACCGGCGGCGATCGGGTGCGCGGGTCCCGCAGGCGCGGTCACGGAGCTTCGGACCGGGGAAGGTGTGTTTACACTCACCTCTCTCCATTCTAAAGCTCCTGTGACCGATCACGGGACACCGGCGGCGATCGGGTGCGCGGGTCCCGCGGGCGCGGTCACGGAGCTTCGGACCAGGGAAGATGTGTTTACACTCACCTCTCCCCATTTTTCAGCTCCTGTGACCGATCGCGGGACAACGGCGGCGATTGGGTGCGCAGATCCCGCTGGCGTGGTCACGGAGCTTCGGACAGGGTCGCGCGCACGCGCCACCCACGGCTGGGCTCTTAAAGGCGGACGTATGTATACGTCAATGTGCCCAGCCGTGCCATTCTGCCGACGTATATCGGCGTTAGGCGGTTCTTAAGTGGTTAAAGACTTTTAAACTATTGGAGTTTATTGCTAATAATTTTGATTTACTTGCGCTGCACTTATACCCTTATATAGATTGGCAGAGACCGCCTACTCTATCCAAAACATAAAATAAAAATAAAAATAGGGGCTATTCATACTCTGTAAAGACATTCCTTGAGCTTAGCCTGTCTTCAATATTAAATAAAAACAAGTTTCCCTTCTAAACTTCAGATGTAAGGAATTTGATGGTCTATAATTTATAGATTTCCTGTAAAAGCGTTTCATCCTAAAGTTGAACTTGTCTTGTGTTTTATTTTTAATGAATCGTAAAGTCATTCCTGAAATCTGAATCTGAATTATTCACCCAGGAACCAAAAACATAAAGCTGAAATATTCCGTCCTACACGCGTAGAGGGGGGAGGTTGAGACCGGCGCGTTGCGTCTTTTGGCTCCAGTTGACTCCATGGGGGAATATCAAACGTATTAATGTCTAACCTTTCCTATCATTATATAAAACATTTTTGTTCTTACAATGACTTTATTTTAATAATAATAATCCTTCTGAGATGTCATCAGTGTCAATTATATTAACAGCTTCAAGCTAGGTGAAAAAAAAAAAAAAGCTATAGAGAATTCAATAACTTTAACCACTTAAGGCCCGGACCAAAATGCAGCTAAAGGACCCGGCCAGGTTTTGCGATTCGGCACTGCGTCGCTTTAACTGACAAATGCGCGGTCGTGCGACGCGGCTCCCAAACAAAATTGGCGTCCTTTTTTTCCCACAAATAGAGCTTTCTTTTGGTGGTATTTGATCACCTCTGCAGGTTTTTTTTTGCGCTATAAACAAAAATAGAGCGCCAATTTTGAAAAAAATGCAATATTTTTTACTTTTTGCTATAATAAAAATATATATAAAAAAAATTTTTTTCCTCAGTTTAGGCCGATAAGTATTCTTCTACCTATTTTTGGTAAAAAAAATCACAATAAGCGTTTATCGGTTGGTTTGCGCAAAATGTATAGCGTTTACAAAATAGGGGATAGTTTTATTGCATTTTTATTAATTTTTTTTTTTTTACTACTAATAGATGCGATCAGCGATTTTTTTCGTGACTGCGACATTATGGCGGACACTTCGGACAATTTTGACACATTTTTGGGACCATTGTCATTTTCACAGCAAAAAATGCATCCAAGATGCATTGTTTACTGTGAAAATGACAATTGCAGTTTGGGAGTTAACCACAAGGGGGTGCTGAAGGGGTTAAGTGTGACCTCATTTGTGTTTCTAACTGTAGGGGGGTGTGGCTGTAGGTGTGACGTCATCGATTGTGAATCCCTATAAAAGGGATCACACGATCGATGCCGCCGCCGCCACAGTGAAGAACGGGGAAGCTGTGTTTACATACAGCTCTCCCCGTTCTTCAGCTCCGGGGACCGTTCACGGGACTCCAGCGGCGATCGGGTCCGCGGGTCCCGGTCACGGAGCTTCGGACCGGGTTGCGGGCGAGCGCCCGCGACCCACGGCTGGACAATAGCACAGCACGTACCTGTACGTGCTTGTGCCCAGCCGTGCCATTCTGCCGATGTATATGTGCAAGAGGCAGTCCTTAAGTGGTTAAATCTGACCTCCGGTCTTCCCTTCAGCCTTGCACAGGTGTACCGGCTCCTCTCCTGGACTGAAATGGCTTCCCCTGATTTCACCGCACACTGTGAGCTTCTCACCATGTTTCAATTATCTGAATGAAAACTGCATTGGATTCAGCTTCTGTGTGTGGTTGAAGAGTTAAGCTGCCTGTGGATGGTGAAGAGTCAGCAGGTGACCATACTGTCCACACAGACTGTGGTTCAGTGGAGGTTGGTATTTTTTATTTTTTTATGGGGGGGGGGGGGCAGCAAACAACCACTAATGAATGCCATATCTAAACAAATGGAACATAACAAATTAATAATAATAAACAGCAACAATAATAATAAAAACATTTCAATATTATTATTTATTAATTTGTTCCATTCAATTCGTTTAGATGCGGCATTCGTTATTTTGGATAATTTGTAACTTCGGATAAATTCGTATTTGATACTTTCACTAACTAGCTATAATTTAATACAGGCAAGGGCAGACTGACCATTCGGGCACTGCCTGAGGGCCTCATGCCACTAGGGGGCCCCATCAGGGTTGCCAGCCTCAGTAAATCCAGGGACAGTATGTAAAAATCTGTGTTCTTAAAAAAAAATCCCAAGATTATAGCTGCCCCGCCTCTCCAGTAACTTTTCAGTGTGTGTATATGTATTCTGTGTGTATCAATACTGTATGTGTGTGTATACTGTGTGGCCCATAATCTATTGCCTGTGGGGCCCCATAATCTCTGTAACGGTCACCACTGTTTACTATTTCCATTCCACCAACCACGACAGCTTATCTGACAATCCACAATCCAGCAGACACGATCCATTCCATAAGAATTCCCCCAGAATTAAGACGAGACACAAGCTCTGTTCTTTCTGGTTCCAAAATGAATGAATACTTTTAATGGTACCTTAGCTTTCTTATATACAGTTACAAAGCATGCTACAGTAGTTACAGGAACAAAGACACACTCCACCCACCACATGACACAATGGGCTTCATACACATTCTTTTAGATAATGACATTCAGATGAGTTAATTATCCCCCAGACGTCCTGACTCCGACAATAAGCTATTCACCTGCATAATACACATTCCTATGTCAGACGTTCTGTCTCCGACAATAAGCTATTCACACCTGATACACAATACACAGACATCTGACCTTTAGAGGGTGCTCAGTCACATTCCACATCTATCATCAATAGACTTTTCACACAAAACAGTGTCATTAGCATCACACAATGGAAGACCTTAAAGCAGACTTAATTAGCATCTCAACAGGCTATGTTAAGCATTAAAGGAGGCATTATATTGACCTGTTGTGGACAGAATTAACCAAACTGTAATATTCCAAGATATCCTGCAAAACATGAATTATCATTAATGTCCCTTCTCATTTAATCTGAGATATCAGTTCTCAGTCATCCTATGCCCAAAAGGGACTCCCGTTACAATCTCCTATTGCCCGGGGGCCTTATAATCTCCTATTTCCCATGGGGCCCCATAATCTCCTATTGCCCGAGGGCCCCATAATCTCCTATTGCCTGAGGGCCCCATAATCTCCTATTGCCTGAGGGCCCCATAATCTCCTATTGCCCAGGGGCTCAATAATCTCTTATTGCCCGGGGGCCCCATAATCTCCTATTGCCCGATGGCCCCATAATCTCCTATTGCCCGAGGGCCCCATAATCTCCTATTGCCTGAGGGCCTCATAATCTCCTATTGCCCAGGGGCTCAATAATCTCCTATTGCCCATGGCGCCCCATAATCTCCTATTGCCCATCGGGCCCCATAATCTCCTATTGCCCATGGGGCCCCATAATCTCCTATTGTCCGAGGGCCCCATAATCTATTGCCCCATGAGTTGTCAGTCCACCCCTGAATACAGGCATACCCCACTAAAACCGCAGAGGTGATCAAATACCACCAAAAGAAAGCTCTATTTGTGGGGAAAAAAGGACACAAATTTTGTTTAGGTACAACGTCGCACGACCGCGCAATTGTCAGTTAAAATAAAGTAGTGCTGTATCACAAAAAAAATCCTGGTCATGAAGGGGGGGGGGGTAAATCTTCCAGGGCAGAAGTGCTTTATGAGGATCTTCGCCAGCTGTTGCGTGCGCTAAATGAACGACGCACAGTCTGGAACATTGACGTGCATTGGCAGTGACAGCGCCGCAGATTAGGTGTCAAGATGATATCTCTTATTACAGAATTCATCCGAGGCTCCTGCTGCTGGAAAATTTGGATCTCAGCAAATTCCGGACAGGAAGACGCCCACATCTCAATAACGGAGGAGGAAGAAAGGACGAGCGCCTAATCTGAGCGTACTGTCTGTCTGCGCCTCCACGGCACTTTCATTACACCGGAACCGCATTGTTCACCGGTTTGCAGAAAAAAAGAATGCGTTGTCTTTATTCAGTGAGTGGAGCAGATCTGGTAGAAGGAACAGTATGGAATTATATGGTATTGAAGGGATGGCACATTTTATTTTTTGCATTCTTTTATTTTATTTTATTTTTTAATTATTTTATTTTATTTTGTGCATTCTTTTATTTTATTTTATTTATTGCATTCTTTTATTTTATTTCATTTTTTGCGTAATTTTATTTTATATTTTGCGTAATTTTATTTTATTTTTTGCATTCTTTTATTTTATGATTTTTTTGCATTCTTTTATTTTATTTTTTGCATTCTTTTATTTTATTTTGTGCATTCTTTTTTTTATTTTTGCATTATTTTATTTTATTTCCTTTTTTGCATAATTTTTTTTTTTTGCATTCTTTTATTTTATTTATTTTTTGCATTCTTTTATTATTATTTTTTTGCATTCTTGTATTTTTAATTTTTTTTTGCATTCTGTTATTTTATTTTATTTTTTGCATTCTTTTACTTTATTTCATTTTTTGCGTCATTTTACTTTATTTTTTGCATTCTTTTATTTTATACATTTTTTTGCATTCTTTTATTTTATTTTTTGAATTCTTTTATTTTATTTTATTGCATTCTTTTATTTTATTTCATTTTTTGCATAATTTTATTTTATTTTTTGCATTCTTTTATTTTATTTCCTTTTTTTGCATCATTTTATTTTATTTTTTGCATTCTTTTATTTTATTTATTTTTTGCATTCTTTTATTATTATTTTTTGCATTCTTGTATTTTTAAAAAAAAAAATTCCATTCTGTTATTTTATTTTTTTGCATTCTTTTACTTTATTTCATTTTTTTTGCGTCATTTTATTTTATTTTTTGCATTCTTTTATTTTATACATTTGTTTGCATTCTTTTATTTTATTTTTTGCATCATTTTATTTTCTTTTTTTTGCATTCTTTTATTTTATTTTTTGCATTCTTTTATTATAAATTGAATTACATTTTTTATTAACCCCTTTCCACCCAGCTCCAGCATCCCTTTTACGGGATCTTTATGCATGTCGAGTAGGAAGGACTGTCTGATCACGTGATCGCTGTGATTGGCTGTCACAGTGGTCACATGATCCAAAGCCAGCGGGTAATAATCATTCACGGGAGCTGGCTTTGACAAAGCCCCCGATGATGGCCCCGCCTCTTACATCCATTGGCTCTTGGAATTCATCAGTATCGCCCTCGCATCATGTGTGGGCGTGGTTTTCATATGCATACTAGACGTGTGCACTCCCGGAAAATGTGTTTGTTTTAGTTTAATTGTTTTCTTTGTTTTGTTTTTTCGTTTTTAGGGTCATTCGTTATGATCGCAATTCGTAGATTCAATGCTCCCAACTTTGTGAGAACAGTTTGGGGACGCCCCCTTCCTGTTCCAACATGACTGCGCACCAGTGCACAAAGCAAGGTCCATAAAGACATGGATGAGCGAGTTTGGGGTGGAGGAACTTGACTGGCCTGCACAGAGTCCTGACCTCAACCCAATAGAACACCTTTGAGATGAGTGGAGACTGCGAACCAGACCTTCTAGTCCAGGGTTTGACAAATTTGCTTGCAATCTAGGAGACAGCTAAAAAAGTAATGAGCCAGAAAATGCACCCCGTCCCGCCAAGCTCGCATGCAGAAACGAGCGCATACGTGAGTAGCGCCCGCATGTGTAAACGTATTCAAACCCCACATGTGAGGTATCGCGGCGATTGGTAGAGCGAGAGCAATAATTCTAGCCCTAGACCTCCTCTGTAACTCAGAACATGCAACCTGTAGAATTCTTTAAACGTCGCCTATGGAGATTTTAAAGGGCAAAAATTTGTCGCCATTCCACGAGCAGGTGCAATTTTGAAGCGTGACATGTTGGGTATCGATTTACTCGGCGTAACATTATCTCTCACAATATAAAAAAAAATGGGCTAACTTTACTGTTGTCTTATTTTTTTATTAAAAAAAGTGTATTTTTTCCCCAAAAAAGTGCCCTTGTAAGACGACTGCGCAAATACGGCGTGACAGAAAGTATTGCAACGACCGCCATTTTATTCTTTAGGGTGTTAGAATAAAAAATATATATAATGTTTGAGGGTTCTAATTAGAGGGAAGGAGATGGCAGTGAAAACAGTGAAAAACACATTAGAACTGTTGTTTTACTTGTAATGCCAGCGGCCACCACAAGATGGCGCCAGATCACAGAAGGAAGCTTAGGCCTGCAGAAGGCCGCAAAGACGCGGCCTCAATTACCGGCGGGGGAGGTGTAGGGGCGCACGGAGACACAGGTTCCTGTGTCTCCGTGTGCCCCCACCTCCCCCGCCACGCGATCGCTGCGGGCCCGCGCCCGTCGGTAATTGGACTGCGGCTTTGCGGCATTCTGCAGGCCTAAGATTCCCCGGGTGCCAGGTCACAATTTCTTGTCGCAATTGCGACCGAGCGCCCAGATTTTGTCGAGCCCTGTTCTAGTCTCCCGACCTCACAAATACGCTTCTGGAAATATATATATGGGGCCAGATTCATAAAAGAGATATGACGGCATATCTCCTGATACGCCGTCGTATCTCTGAGATACGATTGTCGTATCTATGCGCCTGATTCATAGAATCAGGTTACGCATAGATAGCCCTAAGATCCGACAGGTGTAAGTGACTTACACCGTCGGATCTTAGGCTGCAATTCTAGGCCGGCCGCTAGGTGGCGCTTCCATTGCGGTCGGCGTAGAATATGCAAATGACTAGTTACGCCGATTCACGATGTCCACTTTGCCCGTCGCTGTAAATTTACGTTGTTTCCACAGAGATACGCGGCGTAAAACTAAACCAGCCCTCTAGGTGGTCTAGCCAATGTTAAGTATGGCCGTCGTTCCCGCGTCGAAATTTAAAATTTCACGTCGTTTGCGTAAGTCGTCTGTGAATGGCGCTGGACGCCATTTACGTTAACGTCGAAACCAATGACGTCCTTGCGACGTCATTTAGCGCAATGCACGTCAGGAAATTTTAGGGACGGAGCATGTGCAGTACGTTCGGCGTGGGAACACGCCTAATTTAAATGGTCCCCACCCCATTTGAATTAGGCGGGCTTGCGCCAGGCGGATTTACGCTACGCCGCCGCAAGTTTACAGGCAAGTGCTTTGTGAATCAAGCACTTACGCTGAAAAATTGCGGCGGTGTAACGTAAATGTAATACGTTACGCCACCGCAGCGTAGGGCGATTCTACGTGAATCCGGGCCCAAAATGTCAGAAATAGGCTTAGTCATGAAAGGGTTAAAATGGTTGGTCCTCGTCGGGGGGCCCCTGTTCACCCCTCCCAGTGGCGGAACTACCGCCATAGCGACCCACGCGGGCGCTATGGGGCCCGCAGCCGAGTGGGGCCCGGCAGTGTTGCCAACAGGAAGCCTGCAGGACTCGGCAAAGATCGTACAAACTCGGCTGGGCGGCTCATGCGCAGTAGCGAAATGTCGCCATCTGGCGCCATTTTTGAATGGGCAGTGGCGCGTCTCGGCAGTATATCAGTGGAGCGGGCTTTGGAGTCGGGCAAGGCGGTGCAAACTATTCCTGCCCTATGACTGCGGATGAATTCCCCTCCCAGCACCTTCTGCAGCCTGCCCAGTGAGTATGGGATTGCCCGGCCGTGCCGCCCTCCTGCTGTGTGCCTGGATGGGAGCTCCGGTGGATGGATCACATCCCGGCGCCTGCTGCAGCCTGACCGACCCCCCCATAAAGAAAGTGAGTCCCCGGCCGTGCCGCCCCCCTGTGTGCCTGGATAGGAGGAGCGGCGGGGACAGCTGCACATGGAGGAATTGATCTTTCCATATTCCTCCTGCAGCCGCTGAATGACCGCTTCTTCTGCGGGCGTTCATTGGCTGCAGGAGGAATATGGAAAGATCAATTCCTCCATGTGCAGCTGTCCCCGCCGCTCCTCCTATCCAGGCACATAGGGGGGCGGCACGGCCGGGGACTCACTTTCTTTATGGGGGGGTCGGTCAGGCTGCAGCAGGCGCCGGGATGTGATCCATCCACCGGAGCTCCTCCTATCCAACTTTTTACTGCCAACGTGCTCCCTAGTTCCTCCCAGTTCTCCCTGCATACCTCCTCTGCTCCCTGGCTCCTCCCCAGTGCTTTCTGGCCCCCGTGCTCCCTGGCTCCCCCACTGTGCTGCCCTGTCCCCCCCCCCTGTGCTCTCCCCCCCCCCACAGTACTTTCTGTGCTCCCCCATGCTACCCCCACTGTGCTGTCCAGTCCCCCCCCCACTGCTCCTTCGCTCCCCCGCAGTGCTCTCTGGTCCCCTCTGTGCTCCCTGGCTCTCCCCCCTCACTGTGCTGTCCAGTCGTCCCCCCCCCCCCAATAGCTCTTCACCTCCCCTCCAGTGCTCTGTGCTCCCTTGTTCCCCCACACTGATATCCCCACCACAGTGATTTCTGGTCCTCCCTGTCTCCCCCCCCCCCTACTCCCTCCCAGTGCTCTCCAACCCCCTGCTCCCTGGATCCCCCAACATTGCTCTCCAGCCCCCTAGAGCTCTCTGCTCCCCACGTACTCCCTACAGGAGGGGCTGCAGACATGGACGGGGCTAGAGATCCCTCTCTCCCCTCCTCCTCTTGTTCCTGAGCCAGGAAGAGTGGGCTGCTGGGGACCAAGCCTGCCTTGAGACTGTAACTTTAATGGAGGTCATCTGTGTTGCACTGCTGAAGTGCTGTCAGAGTCAGTAATTTTCATATGTGCCCATATCTTGTCTTCCCCGAGCCGTAAAGGGGTAGCAGTCTGTTTTCTGGGCACTGCAGTCTGAGGCTCTTTTGCTGTTGGGGGCAAAGGCTGCATCTCTCTGTGGGGGGGGGGGGCAGAGGCTGCGTCTCTCTGTGGGGGGGGGGGCAGAGGCTGCGTCTCTCTGTGGGGGGGGGCAGAGGCTGCGTCTCTCTGTGGGGGGGCAGAGGCTGCGTCTCTCTGTATATATATATAAAATTAGTAATGTCTTGTTCAATGGCATTAGTTCATTTTTTTTGGAGGGGGGGGGGGGGGGGCCCATACAACATTTTGCTATGGGGCCCTGTGATTTCTAGTTATGCCCCTGACCCCTCCCTATGCTTTCCTATAACAGCGTATGAACGCCTTCCCTTCTGACCTCCGTATCTCACGGCAAACATTTTATCCGCCATGAAAAGAGAGCGTTGTCTATTGGACTTGGAGATTTGGGTGTTTGTACTTCGGGATCCTGAGAGAATTGATGAAAAACACTGACAATCCTTTATTTCATGCGCGCGCCGCCCTCGCTCCGTCTTCTGAGGACGCTGTATCTTGGCATCAGCACATACTTTTAGTAATGAACATCTCTTTCGGGACCCCGGGCCGGCCGGCGTTTTTTATTAATATGCAAATAGTCACGTCAAGGACACCGGCTTAAACAAATGGAATTCTGATGATACAACGGCTCTTGGTGTAATTTGTCCGGCAGGATGACGGATCCTACGGATCGCTGCTACAAAGGTGCATTGGTAATGAGGAGGATAAGAGGTTCAAACCTTTTCCAGGGAGGGAGGGGGGAAGGGCACCCCACTGTAGGGCAAAAGTAACCTGTCAGCTCAAAGTGATTATTTAAAGTGGATCCAGAATCCAATATCATTTACCGTATATACTCGAGTATAAGCCGACCCGAATATAAGCCGAGGCACCTAATTTTACCACAAGAAAATGGGAAAACGTATTGACTCGAGTATAAGCCTAGGGTGTCCATCTGCATGCCTCACTGTGCCTCACTTTGCCTCACTGGGGTAGATTCAGGTACAGCTGCGCGCTCCTTACGGAGGCGCAGTGTACCCTTTTTACCCTGCGCCTACGCAAATTATTTGCGCTCCGCTTCATTCATGAAGCAGTAGCCACGTAATTTGCGTGGGCGCTCTTCAAAAATGCCCTGCGTAAGGGCGCCTAATGTAAATGATCCCGTAGGGGGCGGGAATCATTTAAATTAGGCGCGTTCCCGCGCCGAGCGTAGAGCGCATGCTCTGTCGGGAAACTTTCCCGACGTGCATTGCGGTAAATGACGTCGCAAGGACGTCATTTGCTTCAAAGTGAACGTGAATAGCGTCCAGCGCCATTCACGATTCACTTACGCGAACTACGTAAATTTCAAATTTTGCGACGCGGGAACGACGGGTATACGTAGCATTGGCTGCCTCTGCTAATAGGGGCAGCCTATACTCGAGTATATACGGTAAATGGTATTGGATTCTGGATCCATAGCAGGGGCAGCCTTACGCAAAAACCGCCGTACGCAAACGACGTAAACTGCGTACGCTCGCGTAACGTTGTGAATCGGCGTTAGTATGCAATTTGCATACTATACGCTGACCACAACGGGAACGCCACCTAGCGGCCTGCGTAAGAATGCAGCCTAAGATATGCGTGGCATAAGAGCCTTATGCCACGCATATCTTAGGCTGCTGTCGGCGTAACGAGCTCTCTGAATCAGGAGAAGTCGTTACGCCGGCGCAAGTAAGCAATTGCGCTGCGTAACTATGGTTACGCAGATGCAATTGCTTCTTGAATCTGGGCCACTGTGTCCATGTGCATGCCTCACTGTGTCCATGACTAGACTGATGTTTAACATGGGAGTCTATGGAAGGGGTGCCTGTAAGGGCTGTAAGGGCGGCTCTTTAATTAGGCAAATTAGGTGGTCGCCTAAGGTCTCACACTCACAGGGGCCTTGTGGCTGCCTAACTTACCCAATGCATACCCCAGTTTTGAGGGACAGGGGACCTTAACGCTGATGTGCTTAGGCTTCGGCCGCTAGCAGTCGAAGAAAGGGTTAAATACGTCTGCGTATCGCCACTGCCGAAGCGCCCCCCCCCTCCTGAAATAAATTCTGCGGACGCCCATGGTTCCAGTATTGTCAGGTTCCAGTATTGTCAGGTTCCGGTATTGTCAGGTTCCGGTATTGTCAGGTTCCGGTATTGTCAGATTCCGGTATTGTCAGGTTCCAGTATTGTCAGGTTCCAGTATTGTCAGGTTCCGGTATTGTCAGGTTCCAGTATTGTCAGATTCCGGTATTGTCAGGTTCCAGTATTGTCAGGTTCCAGTATTGTCAGGTTCCGGTATTGTCAGGTTCCGGTATTGTCAGGCTCCAGTATTGTCAGGTTCCAGTAGTGTCAGGTTCCAGTATTGTCAGGTTGTGATGTGATGACACCAGCGTTACACCATCATGGGCTCTCGCTGTGTCGGTTCTTGCCTTCTGATCATTGCCCAGCCCTCCAGTTCCTCTCCCGGTGTCTCAGTTCAGCCGCCGTGTCCTTTAAACCTTCTGGATGAAAGTCAGAACCTCGGCAGGTGGTGCGAGAAGGTGATCTGCTTTCCTCCATAAACACGAGTGAACAGCCGCAGCTGGAAGCTCAAAATAATTATCTTTCGGCAGAGTGCTGAGGAAATGCACGGAAATATCGAAATGTCATCAAACGCACCGGGTTAATTTCAATTACGTTGGCGTGTATGAGCACTTTGTGTAGTATAGCGAGTGACAGCTGGAGAGAACTCCCCCGTGGTTATGTACAGTTGGCTCTGGTGTACTTGGTAACATTGGGAGAAACGGTGACAATGTACGTCAAGGTCTCAAACTCAATTATCTATCAAGTGGGCAAAAAACGGGCTTGCAGTTACTGGCACCAAATCTATGTAGCATAAGTCTGAGTATAATACAGATACCGGCCCAGATTCAAGAAGCAATTGCGCCTGTGTAACCATAGGTTACACAGCGCAATTGCTTACTTGCCCCGGCGTTACGAATGCTCCTGATTCAGGAACATCGTAACGCCGTCTGCAGCCTAAAATCTGCGTGGCATAAGGCTCTTATGCCACGCATATCTTAGGCTGCATTCTTGCGTTGGCCGCTAGGGGGCGCTCCCATTGTGCTCAGTGTATAGTATGCAAATTGCATACTAACACCGATTCACAATGTTCTGCGAGCCCTGCGTACGCAATTTACGTCGTTTCCGTACGGCGTGTTTAGCGTAAGGCTGCCCCTTCTAATAGCAGGGGCAGCCAATGCTAAAGTATACCCGTCGTTCCCGCGTCGCGACGTTCAAATTTTACGTAATTCGCGTAAGTCATTCGTGAATGGCGCTGGACGCCATTCACGTTCACTTTGAAGCAAATGACGTCCTTGCGACGTCATTTGCCGCAATGCACGTCGGGAGCGCGCCTAATTTAAATGATTCCCGCCCCCCTACGGGATCATTTACATTAGGCGCCCTTACGCAGGGCAAGTTTACACAGCGCACGCGCAATTTACGGAGCTACTGCTCCGTGAATCGCGGGTAGCACAGTAAATTTGCGGGGGCGCAGGGCAAAAACGCTGCCCTGCGCCTCCGCAAATAAGGGGCAAATCTACCTGAATCCGGGCCATCGTATATATATATTCGAGTATAAGCCGAGTTTTTCAGCACATTTTTTTGTGCTGAAAATTCCTCCCTCGGCTTATACTCGAGTCACCTTTTTGCGCCTGATCTCCCGGAATTTGGGGGCCCGGTACCGGCCGGCCCTAGGTCCCCTGGACCCCAAACTTGGAACACATGTAGCCCCACTCTTCCAGTGGAAATAGAGAAAATGCTCCACTTAGATCTCTTCTTTCTGTTTATGGTCCGATATCTCTGCTGAGTTCCGAGGAATCTGAAACGAACATAGGATACCCCTGGTATAGTCTGTGATATTGATTTCTGCTTGCATGACTGCCTGGTAACACAGGAAGAGTACATGCCTTAAGGTGAGAGTAGCCAACCTTATCAGAGGTGGAGGGATCACCATATAATTTTAACATCACTGGTGAAGGCTTTTCTGGAATTTGTTGTTCACACATCCTTTGGATTTCATTTCAATTTTGCTTCATTTTGTTTATTCATTATACATTTATATTTACTATATATTTTTTTGCGCAGCACTTACACCTTATTTTGCATTATATATTGGATTTTTGTGAATTTCCTTCAGTGTTTAGCTTGCATTAGTGGAGGTTAATATTCATATTTTAAAGTTATTTTTGCGCTGATTGCACCTCTTGCTTGATTAAGAAAGTTTGGAGACCCCTGCTCTACATAATACCTTAAAGCGGAGGTTCACCCAAAAAACAAGTATATAACATTACATTCAGTATACCTCAAACATGTACAGTATGCCGTTTTTATTTTTTTGGGGGGGGGGGTGTACATACATACGGTATTATCGGTATTTTACTCCTGGCTTCCGGGTACTCGCTCCCGCGGGAGTGGGCATTCCTGTGCAGTGCCGCAATGTCATCTGGGACTTCACCCATATGATTGACGTGTCTGAGAAAAACTCCCCTCGGGGGATAAGGCGCGTCACGACTTTCCCAAAGTAGCCGAACCGCGAGTCGGTTCCATACGGCGCCTGCGCAGTCGGCTCTACACGGCTCCTAGTTGGTGCGCAGGCGCCGTCTAGAGCCGACTCGCCGTTCGGCTACTTTCAGAAAGTCATGACGCGCCTTATCCGCAGAGGGGAGTTTTTCTCAGGTACGTCAATCATATGATGACATTGCCGCACTGCACAGGAACGCCCAGTCCCGCGGGAGCAAGTACCCGGAAGCCGGGAGGAAAATACCGATAATACCGTATGTACACCCCCCCAAAAAAAAAAAAAATGACATACTGTACATGTTTGAGGTATACTGAATGTAATGTTATATACTTGTTTTTTGGGTGAACCTCCGCTTTAATTCTAAGTAGGGATGAGTGGACGATTTTGCGAAAACGTGATTTAGCTGTGAAAATAACAACATTTCCTTCAAACATTGTTGAAATTAGCCTGCGATTTGGCCATGCAGCTCCACTAGAAATGATCTTCAAAAAAAAGTCCCCCATCACTCTCTGACATGATGTTATTTATCAACAAAGCAATGCAACTTACAATGTTAATGTTGACTTGGTAATCAATGTCTTGGTTTCTTAAAAGCTGTCACTGTATTTGATTCTAGCTGCACTTAAAGCACATCTAGATAGAAATACTTTTCTTAACAATTTCATCTTAACAGATTTATATAGCGAGGACTTAAATCGACTCTCAAATTTAACATGCTGGGGAATTAGCTAGAGTGTGTATGTGGGTAACCACTTAAAGCGGGGGTTACGCGGGTTTTCGTTTATTTATTTTTTTAAATCCCTCGGGCGCTCTTACCTTGTGAAAACGGCCACTCGTGTGTCCCACTGTTATAGCCGCCCGAATTGTGTTTGGCCCGCAAACGATACTTTATAAATTTAGGCGATGGACGTTTCCATCTTCAGTGTGGGCACGCTGAAGCCCAGCAGGCATTTACACCTGTGTTCCCTCAGCTAAAATGGCGAATTAGGATCCGCCCAGGTAACATGAGCCGCTTGCCGAGTCACGTGACCCGCGAGATTACGCTACATCGCGTCTCCTGGGAGTCTCGACAAATCACTCCCAGGAGACATCGCGCTGATCGGGCGAAAACTAAAGGCACGCCCACTCCCGCGAGGAAAGGATCCAGGAGGAAGACAAAATGCTGCCGAATCAAGGTAAGGAAACAGAATAGAAAACAAAAAAGGACGGATTGTACATTAACGATGGGTAATGGTATGGATAAAACAAACTTGAATTTTAGGGTGAACCTCCGCTTTAAGACCCAGACCTTTATGCAGGTAAAGGACCTGGCCAGTTTTTGCAATTCGGCGCTGCGTCGTTTTAACTGACAATTGTGCGGTCGTGCAACGTGGCTCCCAAACAAAATTGGCGTCCTTTTTTCCCACAAATAGAGCTTTCTTTTGGTGGTATTTGATCACCTCTGCGGTTTTTATTTTTTGCGCTATAAACAAAAATAGAGCGACAATTTTGAAAAAAATCAATATTTTTTACTTTTTGCTATAATAAATATCCCCAAAAAAGATATATAAAAAACGTTTTTTTTCCCTCAGTTTAGGCCGATACGTATTATTCTACATATTTTTGGTAAAAAGATCGCAATAATCGATTGATTTGCGCAAAATGTATAGCGTTTACAAAATAGGAGATAGTTTTATTGCATTTTTATACATTTTTTTTTTACTACTAATGGCAGCAATCAGCAATTTTTTTCATGACTGCGACATTATGGCGGACACATCGGACATATTTGATACATTTTTGGGACCATTGTCGTTTTCACAGCAAAAAAGGCTATAAAAATGCATTGTTTACTGTGAAAATGATAATTGTAGTTTGGGAGTTAACCACTAGGGGGCGCTGTAGGGGTTATGTGTGACCTCATATATTTTTCTAACTGTAGGGGGGCGGGGCTGGACGTGTGATGTCATTGATCGTGTTTCCCTATATTAGGGAACACACGATCAATGAAGCTGCCACTTTGAAGAACGGGGAAGCTGTGTTTACACACAGCTCTCCCCGTTCTTCAGCTCCGGGAACCGATCGTGGGACTCCGGCGGAGATTGGGTCCGCAGGTCCCGCGGTCACGGAGCTTCAGACCGGGTTGCGGGCGCGTGCCGCGGGCACGCGCCCGCGACCCACGGCTTGGCACTTAAAGAGGACGTACAGGTACGTACTTGTGCCCAGCTGTGGCATTCTGCCGACGTATATCGGCAGGAGGCGGTCCTTAAGTGTATAAAGTTTGTGGGTTCTTGGCCTTATTCCCACGTGCTTATGTGGAATCTTTACCACTGGAGACAATGTTCTGGAACACTTTATGGGATTTAGGTGCTGTTTAGGTGTTCAGTACTGCTCCTAAAATGCAGAAAATAATCAAACTCTAGGGCAATCTGTCATGGTTATGCAGTAATGTTAGTCTGTCAGTTTACCTCTCCATGTGCTCCGATTGAGAGGCCAGCCACTCCCACCTGGCTGCTTAAGTAATCTCTCCTCTAAGCATTGCTCCACCCCAGCCCCTATCAGGGAACGCTATATTAACCTGTGCACTGCAAGCCAGCCATGCTGATCAACATTGGGTGTTTTGGCTCCCATTGCTCTGTGTTCTACGTCTGATTCCAGTTACCAATCTTGGATTGTTCTCGACTATCCCTGCCTGCTTGTGACCCAGACCTTTGGCGTGTTCCATGTTTATCCTTGTCTGCTAGTCGCCCTGACCTTTGGCTTATCTCCTTACTATCTCTTGTTATCCTTGTCTGCTGCTTCCTCTCTATCTTCCTGTAGACTACTGTGAGCGTGAACTGGGAGACCTTGGGGGCCGCGACCAGGAGCCAGTTGCAGCACAGTCCATCCTCACCACTAGAGGCTCTGGTGAACACCTGCTGGCTCTTAGACTCTGTGCCCTGGGGAATATTATTCTCTAGCTCCCTGTGGGCTCTGTGTTGGTGCTCCAGTGGACCTGTCTTCCTTACCACCCAGAGTTTCATCCGCAGCAGTCAGCCGTAGGGTCCAATACCTTAGCGGTGCACTCCTGACCCCCACGGTGTACATCTGTCACCTGGCCTCAGGTGACCTGACACAATATTTCTTGACCAGAGCTTTGTGGAACCTTAGGGCTCCTTAAGAGGTTGTTAGGGTTTCCTTACACAATAAGCAATTGACCTCTTTGACTAGTGGTGCCTGCATAGGTCCAGGGGTGTATCATGTAGCAGAGCCAGTAGTGTGGTAGCAGTGGTGTCTCTTAGGTGCTATGTTTCTCAATGACTGAAGAACGACAGTGTATTGAGGCATTCTTCTCACTGACCACCAATGTAAGGAGGATTCTTCCCACTAACCACCAATGTAAGGGATATTCTTCCCAAAGAACCACAGTGTATTGGGGCATGTTTACTACCGACCACCAATGTAAGGAGGATTCTTCCCAATGACCAACAATGTAAGGGACATTCTTCCCACTGACCAGCAATGTAAGGAGAATTCTCCCCACTGATCACCAATGTAAGGGACATTCTTTCCCCTAACCATCAATGTAAGGGCCATTTTTTCCCCAGATCACCAATGTAAGGAACATTCTTCCCACTGATCACCAATGTAAGGAACATTCTTTCCACTGACCACCAATGTAAGGGACATTCTTCTCACTAGCAACCAATGTAAGGGGTATTCTTCCCACTAGCCCCCAATGTAAGGGGTATTCTTTCCCCTGACCACCAATGTAAGGAGCATTCTTCCCACTGGGCACCAATGTAAGGAACATTCTTCCAACTGACCACCATTGTAAGGTTTATTTTTCCTACTGACTACCAGTATACTGTAGAGAACATTCTTCCCACTAGCCACCAATGTAAGGGGCATTCTATCCTCCATAGACCACCAATGTAAGGAGCATTCCTTTCTCTGAACACCAATGTAAAGGGTTGACCACCAATGTAAGGGACATTCTTCCCAATGACAACGAATGTAAGGGGGGTATTCTTTCTATTGACCACCCAAATATGGAGGTCTTTACCTGTCTAAAAAAAATAGAGGGGGGGGGGGCTTCTTTACTGTGTTTTTTTGGCCTTTACTATTTTTTCTTTCTTAATTTTGCGCGTATAAAAAATGTTTTAGTTACTGTATACAGAAGACAAAATTTAAAAAAATGATCTGTTCTGGGTGTTATATATATGGCAGGCATGCCACATTCTTTTACTTTTATTTATTATAAAATTTACAACGTATTGATCTTGTCAGTGTACGTGAGCTGTAGATGTAATCTTTTAGCAGGCATTCCTTGATACCTGAAATTCACGGGATCCTCCTGTGTAAAACAGGTTGAGAAAGGCAAAGGACTAAAATATTAAATTCTTTGGGCCAGATTCAGAAAGATACGACGGCGTATCTCTGAGTGCGCTCTGTCGTATCTATGCGCCTGATTCAGAGAATCAGTTGCGCATAGATATCCCTAAGATCCGACAGGTGTAAGTGTCTTACACCGTCGTATCTTAGGCTGCATTTTCTGGCTGGCCGCTAGGTGGCGCTTCCGTTTGTTTATGCGAGGAATATGCAAATGAGTATTTACGTAGATTCAAAAACGAACGACCACCCGGCGCTTTTTTTTTACGTCGTTTGCGTTAATTTTTTTCCGGCATAAAGTTACACCTGATATATGAGGGGTATGTGCGGCGTATCCTATGTTAAGTATGGCCGTCGTTCCCGTGCCGAGTTTTCAAATTTTTACGTCGTTTGCGTAAGTCGTTCGCAAATAAGGCTGGACATAATTTACGTTCACGTCGAAAGCAATGACGTTTTGCGGCGGATTTTCGAGCATGCGCACTGGGATGTTTTCACGAACGGTGCATGCGCCATTAAAAAAAAACGTAAAATATGCGGGGTCAAGCCAAATTTGAATAAAACACGCCCCCCACATCCCCATTTGAATTAGGCAGGCTTACGCCGGCCCACATACGTTACGCCGACGTAACTTAGGGCACAATTTTTTCTGAATACGGAACTTGCGCCCAAAGTTAGAGCGGCGTAACGTATCTAAGATACGTTACGCCGGCCGGACAGATACACCATTGTATCTGAATCCGGCCCTTGGTCTTTAGGCCCCATACACACGTCCGAGGAACTCGACGTGCCAAACACATCGAGTTCCTCGTCGAGTTCAGTGTGGAAGCCGCCGAGGATCTTGGCGGGCCGACTTTCCTCATTGAACAACGAGGAAATAGAGAACATGTTCTCTTTTCGGCCCGACAAGTTCCTCGTCGGCTTCCTCGCTGAAAAGTGTACTCCAGCTCCGACCGAGTTTCTGGCTGAATTCTGCCGAGAAACTCGGTCGTGTGTATGGGGCCTTAAAGGTTTTTTCATAAGTTGTAATGTTACCTGTAGCCTATATCGCCAAACTTGTATTAGCAAGATTCGGATGGATCGTACAATTGGCGTAGAGTCTCCTGGGGACTCAACTATCACTCCACCCCTCCAATGTGTAATAACACTTTCTATGGCTCCCTCTCTTCATGATGAAAAAAACAACGTCAACATTATTCTTGGTGTGGATCCAATTATAATGAGGCTGGTACGTTGCCCTGAAAGGTTTGGCTCGGGTTAGGTCTTTGGGGAAGGACTCTTGGCACCGCTCTCGTCCCCACCTTGTTAACCAGATGTAACTTTATAAAGAACAATAAGAGTGGAAATAAAGACAATACTTACGCCCAATTGGCTTTCTTTTTTTTTTTCCTGTACAATAATTATGTCCACAGCGTTCCTTCTCATTGTTTTCAGGACCTTGTGTCTCAACCAACCAAAGATCTAAACATCTTTAGACTATTTCCATCATGGTAGCTCCAGTCTGTTGGTCTCTTGTTGTGACTCTTCTGAAACCAAGGACACCTCCCCAGAGGATGTGACCTGCCAAGTCACAGTAAAGTCCTCAGAGTGCTATTGTTTTTAAAGATTCCACTTATTCATTGCCTATCAAAAACAAATGAGCTGAAAAAGTTTTATTTAAATATCACCTATGCCAATTTTTTGGGCATCAAAGGGCCAGATTCTCGTAGCCGCGCGTAACTTTGTGCGGGCGTAACGTATCTGATTTACGTTACGCCTCCGCAACTTACACGGGCAAGTGCTGTATTCTCAAAGCACTTGCTCCGTAAGTTGCGGCGGCGTAGCGTAAATCGGCCGGCGTAAGCCCGCCTAATTCAAATTTGGATTGGGGGGGCGTGTTTTATGTAAAACTACTGTGACCCGACGTGATTGAAGTTTTTGCGGAACGGCGCATGCGCCGTCCGTGGAATTTCCCAGTGTGCATTGCTCCAAAGTACGCCGCAAGGACGTCATTGGTTTCGACGTGAACGTAAATGACATCCAGCCCCATTCACGGACGACTTACGCAAACGACGTAACTTTTTCAAATTTCGACGCGGGAACGACGGCCATACTTAACTTACGCCACCATATAGCAGGGGCAACTATACGCCGGGAAAAGCCTAACGTAAACGGCGTAACTTTACTGCGTCGGCCACGCGTACGTTCGGGAATTCGCGTATCTAGCTAATTTGCATACACAACGTGGAATTCAAAAGGAAGCGCCACCTAGCGGTAAAAAAAAAATGCAGTTAAGATCCGACGGCGTAAGAGACTTACGCCTGTCGGATCTAACTGATATCTATGCGTAACTGATTCTAATGCCCCGTACACACCATCACTTTATGTGATGAAAAAAAACGACATTTTCTGTGAAGTAAAAAACAACGTTTTTGAAACTTCAATTTTCAAAGACGAAGTTGCCTACACACCATCGTTTTTCTCACAATGTTCTAGCAAAGCGAGGTTACGTTCTCACCACTTTTTCCATTGAAGCTCGCTTCATAAGTAGCTTCTGGGCATGCGCGGGTGAAAAAACGTCGTTTTAAACGACGTTTTTTACTACACACGGTCAATTTCTGTGAAGTAAAAGTTGACGTTTTGAAAAACGACACATAAAATTTAAGCATGCTTCAATTTTTTTTGGTCGTTTTTTAGAAGACATAAAACGACGTTTTCCCCCACACACGGTCAATTAAAGTGAAGTTTTTAAAAACGTATTTTTTTTTCATCACATAAAGTGATGGTGTGTACGGGGCATTAGAATCAGGCGCATAGATACGACAGCGCAACTCAGAGATACAACGGCGTATCTGGAGATACGCTGTCGTATCTCCGTTGTGAATCTGGGCCAAAGTTTTTGGCAATATCGCGGGCGCACGCAATTTTAAGACATGGAATGTTTGGTATCTATCTACTCATGCAACCTCAAAAATAGGTAATATATTGTGTGTTTGTGCACTAAAATTAATTTTATTATATTTTTTTTCCGATAAAATAAACAGTTGCGCAAATATTAGTGACATAAAAATTTGCAAAGGTCGCCTTTTTTTTTTACAGCGCCTCTGCTTTCAGAAAATGTATAATATTCTGGGGGTTTAAGCAATTTTATTGCCAAAAATTAAGATTTTTTTTTTCCTGTGTATGCGGCAAATAAAAAAAAAATTGTTCTGGAGCCAAACTGGATATATTGCAAATAAAGAGCAAAAAAAAATAAAGTAAGGAAATTATCGGCGTAGAAACAAACAGTATAAAGCCAATTACGCAGTCATTGTTGGAGTGGATATTAATATGCATCATGGATATGGCTCCCTTGGTGGTGTAAAGAGTAACTTTGCAAACAATAAGTCTCTAAATAAAATTGTATTTAAATAAATACTGTAAAGCATTTAAATAAGAAAACTCATATGACTGCGCAAACCTTTAAGCGGCAGGAATGGGCTGACTTAATGCGGCGCACATTAAAGCAGAACTACACGGCATCTGAGCGCCACAAACCAAAAACTATTAGCTATTTAGGGCCAGATTCACGTAGAATCGCGGCGGCGTAACGTATCGTAGAAATTTGGACAAACAATAACAATAACGTAACGTATCGTAGAAATTTGGACAAACAATTACAACATCATGCCTTCGTTATGCCTCTTACTAAATACCTTGGACTGTCTACTTTCCAAAAAAGGTCATTTGGGGGATATTTGTACTGTTCTGGCATTTTTGGGCCTCAAGAAATGAGATCGGCCGCCAGTACCTCAGGATTGATCAATTTTCAGATATATACCATAGTTTTAACTTTCCTACAGACTAAGGGGCAGATCCACAAAAGAATTACGCTGGCGTATCTCTTGATACGCCGCGTAATTTCAAATTTTGCGCGTCGTATCTTTGTTTTGTATCTACAAAACAAGATACGACAGCATCTGGGATCGATCCGACAGGCGTACGTCTTAGTACGCCGTCGGATCTTAGATGCAATTTTTCAGCGGCCGCTAGGTGGCGTTTCCGTCGAATTCCGCGTTGAGTGTGCAAATCAGCTAGTTACGGCGATCCACGAACGTACGTCCGGCCGGCGCATTTTTTTACGTCGTTTACGTAAGGCTTTTTTCGGCGTAACGTTACCCCTGCCTCTATAAGGTGTACGCAATGTTAGGTATGGACGTCGGCACAGCGTCAAATTTTCTGTCGTTTACGTCGTTTGCGTAAATCGTTCGCGAAGAGGGCTTTGCGTAAGTTACGTTCACGTCGAAAGCATTGACTATTTGCGACGTGATTTCGCGCATGCGCCATCCGTGGACGTATCCCAGTGCGCATGCGCGAAATCACGCCGTTCGTAAAAAGCGTAAATTACGTGGGGTCATACCAGATTGCCATACAACACGCCCACTCCAAGCCTACTTTGAATTACGCGGGCTTACGCCGGCAGATTTACGTTATGCCGGCCCGCATATGGGAGCAAGTTCTTTGAGAATACCCTAGGAGCCACTCTGATTTACGGCGGCGTAGCGCATATGGAATGCGCTACGCCCGCCTAAATATACGCCCGTTTTTGTGGATCTTGCCCTAAATATATACAGAGATTTGGGTTATTTTCACCAAAGAAATGTAGCAGAATAAATTTTGGACTAAATTGATGAAGAAAGAATATTTATTTGCAAAATTTTATAACAGAAGCAAAGAAAAAAAAAATGTTGTCATTTTTTTTTTGTATATTTAGCAATAAATAAAAAAACAGCGGTGATTAAATACGACCAAAAGAAAGCTCTATTTGTGTGAAAAAAATTATAATTTTATATGGGTACAGTGTTGCATGACCGCGCAATTGTCATTCAAAGTGTGAGAGCGCTGAAAGCTGAACATTTGTCTGGGCAGGAGGGGGGTGAAAGTGCCCGGTATTGAAGCGAGTAACATTGGAATTGTTGGAACCGATGTATGAGGCCCCGTACACACGACCGAGTTTCTCGGCAGAATTCAGCCAGAAACTCGATGGGAGCCGTATTCTGCCGAGGAAACCGGTCGTGTGTACACTTTTGGCCGAGGAAACCGACGAGGAACTCGTCGAGCCAAATAGAGAACATGTTCTCTATTTCCTCGTGAGGCCCCGTACACACGACCGAGAAACTCGATGAGCAAAACACATAGTTTTGCTCGTCGAGTTCCTTGTGAAGCCGCCGAGTGTCTCGGCGAGCCAAGTTTCCCCATTGACTAACGAGGAAATAGAGAACATGTTCTCTATTTGGCTCGACGAGTTCCTCGTCGGTTTCCTCGGCCAAAAGTGTACACACGACCGGTTTCCTCGGCAGAATACGGCTCCCATCGAGTTTCTGGCTGAATTCTGCCGAGAAACTCGGTCGTGTGTACGGGGCCTCAGTCAATGGGGAAACTTGGCTCGCCGAGATCCTCGGCGGCTTCACAAGGAACTCGACGAGCAAAACGATGTGTTTTGCTCGTCGAGTTTCTCGGTCGTGTGTACGGGGCCTAAGGCTTTTCTTTTTCTATTTTGTTTCTCTTGGATGATGTGTTTTTATCTGTTGCTTGCTACGTTTTTTTTCTTCTTCCGTTGGAAAGGAAATATGAGGCCACCAAAGTCATCTCCCTGCGTGGTGCCGGTTCTGGGGAAGAGTATGAAATGTGAGATTGGAAAGTTCTTAAAATATTTCGGGATCACAGATTGAAGTCTGAGCAGCCCGGATCCCGCAGATGGTGTTTTTTTCCCCGAGCTGCCAGTCAATGTGAGCTTTTCAGATACAGAGAAATAGGAAGGATGATCCTTGTTTCCAGGCAGGTTTTGCTGTAATAAGAAATAAAAAATCGTATTTGTTACTGTTTCCTCTGGAGATTTTGTTTGAGCAATGGGGATTCCTTGACTGGATTTGTCATACTAAGATATATACAGATTGTGGAAAGCCATTCAAAGATATACACATAGGCCGGATTCACAAAGCACTTGCGCCGACGTATAACAAGATACGCCGACGTAAGTGCAAATGTGCGCCGTCGTATCTATGCGCCGGACCCACAAACTAAGATGCGCCTAAAAACAGGCTTAATCCCGCCGACGTAACTTGCCTACGCCGGTGGGCGCACATTTAGGCTGGACGCATGGTGGCGCTCCCATTGATTAACCATCCAAATATGCAAATGAGTGAAATACGGCGATTCACGAACATACGTGCGCCCGAGGCAGTGCGCGTAAGTTGTACGTCCGGCGTAAAGTTATTCCCCATAAAGGAGGTGTAACCCGGCAGCAGACATGCAAAGGTCTGCACCAGGGAATACAAGCCGGCGTATTTTACGCTGGACTTGTCTGGCTGGGCGTAGGTTACGTTCACGCCATACGCAGTGATCCGGCGTAGTTTAGGCAGTTGTTTCGACGTGGTTGTGAGCCTGCGCACGGGAAAGCGTCCACGTCACGGCGCATGCTCAGTTCGTTATACGTATCTGTCTGGCGCTCGGGCCCATCATTTGCATGGGGTCACGCCTCATTTGCATGGCTCACGCCGGCTTACGCCTTAGAAACCCAGCGCAGTTTTGGGAGCACTGGCTTTGTGAATTCCATGCTTACCTCTCTGCGCTGCGTCGGCGTAGCGTATATTATTTGCGCTACGGCGGCGTAATGTGCGCCCGCTCTCTGTGAATCTGGGCCTATATTACCAAAAGTATTGTGACGCACGCCTTTACGTGCACATGAACTTTAATGGCATCCCAGTCTTAGTCCGTAGGGTTCAATATTGAGTTGGCCCCGCCCTTTGCAGCTATAACAGTTTCAACTCTTCTGGGAAGGCCGTCCACAAGGTTTAGGAGTGTGTCTATGGGAATGTTTGACCATTCTTCCAGAAGAGCATTTGTGAGGTTAGGCACTGATGTTGGACCAGAAGGTCAAGTTCCTCAACCCCAAACTCGCTCATCTATGTCTTTATGGACCTTGCTTCTTGCACTGGTCCACATCATTTGGTGGAGGGGGGATTATGGTGTTGGGGGTTGTTGTTCAGGGGTTGGGTTTGGCCCCTTAGTTCCAGTGAAGGGAACTCTTAGGCCTCGTACACACGATAGGTTAACCAGAGGACAACGGTCTGAAGGACCATATTCATCGGTCAAAACCGATCGTGTGTGGGCCCCATAGGTTATTTAACCATCGGTTAAAAAAAAGCCAACTTGCTTTAAAATTAACCGATGGATACCTAACCGATAGGTCAAAACCGATCATTAGTAGGCACAACCATCGGTTAAAAATCCACGCATGCTCAGAATCAAGTCGACGCATGCTTGGAAGCATTGAACTTAGTTTTTTTCAGCACGTCGTTGTGTTTTACGTCACCGCGTTCTGACACGATCGGTTATTTAACCTATGGTGTGTGGGCGCGACGGACCATCAGTCAGCTTCATCGGTTAACCTATGACAACGGTCCTTCAGATCGTTGTCCTCTGGTTAACCTATCGTGTGTACGAGGCTTAAGTGTAGCAAAATGGTTACATTCAATGAAGGTACAACATTTAGCAACTTATTGTTACACTTAGAGGCGCCTCTCTTCTCTTTTATAACCTGTAAAAAAAAAATGCTTTGATATACAAGTGCTTTGGATTACAAGCATGTTTCTGGAACAAATTATACTCACAAACCAAGGTTTTACTGTAATCAGGGCCGTCTTAATGAGAGGGCACACCTGGGCACTGCCCAGGGGCCCCAGCTGCATAGGGGCCCCTGCACTTTCCCCAAAGAAGCTGTTTCTTGAGCCCACGCTGCCCGGAAATTGGGGGCCCCCCATGATGGCACTGAGAGTGATGGATACACAGGGGAGGCAGGCAGCGTTACGTCGTGCAGGACTATACCTACCGTATTTATCGGGGTATTGCGCGCTCCGGCGTATAGCGCGCACCCCTAAAGTGGACCCGCATTCCTGTGGAATTTTTTTTTTTGTACTTACAGTTTTGGTGTCTTGCGCGGCGTCCATCGGCGGCCTCGTCGGGTCCGGCGTCCGTCTGCGGCTTCGGGTGTCCTCTTCGTTGGGTCCGGTATCCTTCTGCGGCATCCTCCCCGCTCGATCCCCGCCTTCCCGCGCCGAGTTTGAATACTGCGCCGGCATATACCGAGCGCAGTACACTCGTGTATAGTCGGGCAGGCTCGGCTACTCTCGCGCTCACGTCCTGTACGTCCAGGACGTGAGCGCGAGAGGAGCCGAGCCTGCCCGAGTATACACAAGTGTACTGCGCTCGTTATAGGCCAGCGCAGTATTCAAACTCGCGCGGGAAATCGGGTATATCGCGCACCTACGATTTTGCCCTGATTTTCAGGGCAAAAAAGTGTGCGGTATACGCCGATAAATACGGTATTTCACAGCCACCAGGAAGGGGCGAGGCCGGAGCGCCAGTGATGCTCTGACCCAAAAGGGGGAAGCTCCGCTTGTCTGCTTCCTACCTACTTGATGTCTGTTTACCTGCGCTCAGGGGCGGACTGACAACTCATGGGGCCCCCGGGCAATAGAAGATTATGGGGCCCCTCTGACTTACAGATGGCCACCACGCCAGGAGGCAGTGCAGAGGCAGGGCAGCTAAAATCTTGGGATATTCACATTAAAAGCATGTCAGTTTCGGACATATCAGGGACAGATCTAAAAAAAAAACACAGATTTTTACATACTGTCCCTGGTTTTACTGAGCCTGGCAACCCTGATGGGGCCCCCTAGTGGCATGGGGCCCTCGGGCAGTGCCCGAGTGACTCAATGGTCAGTCCGCCCCTGCCTGCGCTGTCTCTATTGTAGGGGCCCCAGAGCAATACTTTGCCCAGGGGCCCGTGATGCTATTAAGACGGCCCTGACTGTAATCATAGATCTGGATGGCCAGAATCTCTCTGCTCCGGCTGTACTCGCCTATAAACTGCGTCAGGAAACAAATTGTCCTATTTTTGAAGAGTTCTCCGGCTGCCTGAAGAGGTCAACCCAACAATGAAAATGAGAGAATTAAGCTGCACAAGTAGTTTTGCGGCTCAGTCGGGATTTCAGAAAACACACAGACATTTGCTCTGCAATTTTAACCATGGGAACTTATTTCTTCCTTCCCTTTCAAATCTCTCGGCGAGCCGGGAACCGTCGATTGTGCCGGACTAAGCCGTCCAGAAGCAGTGGGAAATTAAAAGAATGAATGTGTTGAAGTATGATTTGATTTTATGTTTAGGTGGAAGAGATTCTTCCCACCGACATTTCCGATGACTGCGGGAGGAACGGGATTCGGTATAAACAGACTTTCCTTGCATCAAGGACATGGACCACCACGGAGAAATACTTTAGAGGTGTCCTTGAATAAATTCCCGACATCACAACATATAAGAATAGTATAATTGTTCAAAAAAGTTTCATAGTTACGTAGGTGAGGTTGAAAAAAGACACAAGTCCATCAAGTCCAACTTATGTGTGTGATTATATGTCAGTATTACATTGTATATCCCTGTATGATGCGGTTGTTAACTACTTAAGACCCGGACCTTTAGGCAGCTAAAGGACCCGGCCAGTTTTTGCGATTCGGCACTGCGTCGCTTTAACTGACAATTGCGCGGTCGTGCGACGTGGCTCCCAAACAAAATTGGCGTCCTTTTTTTCCCACAAATAGAGCTTTCTTTTGGTGGTATTCGATCACCTACGCGGTTTTTATTTTTTGCGCTATAAACAAAAATAAAGTGACAATTTAAAAAAAATATATATATTTTTTTACTTTTTGCTATATGCCAGAGGTAGGCTGTGATTAGGAGAAGGGGTGTGTTCAAGAGGGAGGCTTTGATTGGGAGGCGGTGTGTACCAGAGGCAGGCTGTGATTTGGGTGGAGTTGTGTGCCAGAGGTAGGCTGTGATTAGGAGAAGGTGTGTTCAAGAGGGAGGCTTTGATTGGGAGGAGGTGTGTACCAGAGGCAGGCTGTGATTGGGAGGGGGTGTGTTCAAGAGGGAGACTGTAAATTGGGAGGGGGAATGTGCCAGAGGAAAGCTGTGATTGCGAGGGGGTGTGTGCCAGAGGCAGGCTGTGATTGGAAGGGTGTGTGTTCAAGAGGCAGGCTGGGATTGGGAGGGGATGTGTTCCAGAGGCAATCTGTGATTGGGAGGGAGCGTGTTCAAGAGGCAGGCTGTGATTGGGAGTGGATGTGTTCCAGAGGCAGGCTGTAATTGGGAGGGGTGTGTTCAAGAGGGAGACTGTGATTGGGAGGGGGTGTGTGCCAGAGGCAGGCTGTGATTGGGAGGGGTGTGTGCCAGAAAAAGTTTGTGATTGGGAGGAGGCGTGTACCAGAGGTAGGTTGTGATTGGAAAGAGGTCTGTGCCAGAGGCAGGCTGTGATTGGAAGGGGGGTGTGCCAGAGGAAGTCTGTGATTGAGAGGGGGTGTGTGCCAGAGGAAGTTTGTGATTGGGAGGGGGTGTGTGCCAGAGGAAGTCTGTGATTGGGAGGGGGGGTGTGCCAGAGAAAGTCTGCGATTGGGAGGGGGTGTGTGCCAGAGGAAGTCTGTGATTGGGAGGGGGTGTGTGCCAGAGGAAGTCTGTGATTGAGAGGGGGTGTGTGCCAGAGGAAGTCTGTGATTGGGAGGGGGTGTGTGCCAGAGGAAGTCTGTGATTGGGAGGGGGTGTGTGCGAGAGGAAGTCTGTGATTGGGAGGGGGTGTGTACCAGAGGAAGTCTGTGATTGGGAGGCGGTATGTGCCAGAGAAAGTCTGTAATTGGGAGGGGGTGTGTGCCAGAGAAAGTCTGTGATTGGGAGGGGGGGTGTGCCAGAGGAAGTCTGTGATTGGGAGGGGGGGTGTGCCAGAGGAAGTCTGTGATTGGTAGAAGGTGTGTGCAAGAGAAAGTCTGTGATTGGGAGGGGGTGTGTGTCTGAAGCAGGCTGTGATTGGTCAGGGGGCGAGGTGGCAGAACAAAATACCTAATCCAGGCATGCTGTGTGTCTGCACAGTGACCTGTACCTCTGAATAGTAAGTCAAAAGATAAAAACTGACCACACTAACACAAATTATCTTGCATACTTTGTGTGGTCAGTTTAGAACAAGCAAGAAGGTGGCCTGACAGGATCAACCAAGCACTTCAGATGGAAGACGTACATGAAAATAATACAGGCCCTGTTCACATCTAGCGATTTGGATCTGTGACGATTCTGCCCGCATTTCCAAATCGCACTGAAATTGCAGCAAAATGCACAACGCACATGTAGGTGTCACCCAACAATGCCATGATTGTTGGCTGACAAAACATTGCGTAAATCTCACCTTCCCCCAGGACCGAAATTTGCTCCTAGCGCTTCTTTTCCACGAAATACGCACGTATAAGTTAACGAGCTTGACACGCAGAAACGCGTCGAAACCGCTCTGTCAAGACTTGCCTGTGGGAACACACGTTCCAGATGCGAATGGGGCCTAAATATTTAGGGTGACAAACTCTTGACTCCCATCTCTGGTTACATTTGCAGACTAGGCCACACGATTAAATAATGTAGCGAGAGACGGATGGGCGCCGGCGTGACAGTAATCTAAACAGGCTGTGATTGGGAGGGGGTGTGTTCAAGAGGGAGACTGTAAATTGGGAGGGGGAATGTGCCAGAGGAAAGCTGTGATTGCGAGGGGGTGTGTGCCAGAGGCAGGCTGTGATTGGAAGGGTGTGTGTTCAAGAGGCAGGCTGGGATTGGGAGGGGATGTGTTCCAGAGGCAATCTGTGATTGGGAGGGAGCGTGTTCAAGAGGCAGGCTGTGATTGGGAGTGGATGTGTTCCAGAGGCAGGCTGTAATTGGGAGGGGTGTGTTCAAGAGGGAGACTGTGATTGGGAGGGGGTGTGTGCCAGAGGCAGGCTGTGATTGGGAGGGGTGTGTGCCAGAAAAAGTTTGTGATTGGGAGGAGGCGTGTACCAGAGGTAGGTTGTGATTGGAAAGAGGTCTGTGCCAGAGGCAGGCTGTGATTGGAAGGGGGGTGTGCCAGAGGAAGTCTGTGATTGAGAGGGGGTGTGTGCCAGAGGAAGTTTGTGATTGGGAGGGGGTGTGTGCCAGAGGAAGTCTGTGATTGGGAGGGGGGGTGTGCCAGAGAAAGTCTGCGATTGGGAGGGGGTGTGTGCCAGAGGAAGTCTGTGATTGGGAGGGGGTGTGTGCCAGAGGAAGTCTGTGATTGGGAGGGGGTGTGTGCCAGAGGAAGTCTGTGATTGGGAGGGGGTGTGTGCCAGAGGAAGTCTGTGATTGGGAGGGGGTGTGTGCCAGAGGAAGTCTGTGATTGGGAGGGGGTGTGTACCAGAGGAAGTCTGTGATTGGGAGGCGGTATGTGCCAGAGAAAGTCTGTAATTGGGAGGGGGTGTGTGCCAGAGAAAGTCTGTGATTGGGAGGGGGGGTGTGCCAGAGGAAGTCTGTGATTGGGAGGGGGGGTGTGCCAGAGGAAGTCTGTGATTGGTAGAAGGTGTGTGCAAGAGAAAGTCTGTGATTGGGAGGGGGTGTGTGTCTGAAGCAGGCTGTGATTGGTCAGGGGGCGAGGTGGCAGAACAAAATACCTAATCCAGGCATGCTGTGTGTCTGCACAGTGACCTGTACCTCTGAATAGTAAGTCAAAAGATAAAAACTGACCACACTAACACAAATTATCTTGCATACTTTGTGTGGTCAGTTTAGAACAAGCAAGAAGGTGGCCTGACAGGATCAACCAAGCACTTCAGATGGAAGACGTACATGAAAATAATACAGGCCCTGTTCACATCTAGCGATTTGGATCTGTGACGATTCTGCCCGCATTTCCAAATCGCACTGAAATTGCAGCAAAATGCACAACGCACATGTAGGTGTCACCCAACAATGCCATGATTGTTGGCTGACAAAACATTGCGTAAATCTCACCTTCCCCCAGGACCGAAATTTGCTCCTAGCGCTTCTTTTCCACGAAATACGCACGTATAAGTTAACGAGCTTGACACGCAGAAACGCGTCGAAACCGCTCTGTCAAGACTTGCCTGTGGGAACACACGTTCCAGATGCGAATGGGGCCTAAATATTTAGGGTGACAAACTCTTGACTCCCATCTCTGGTTACATTTGCAGACTAGGCCACACGATTAAATAATGTAGCGAGAGACGGATGGGCGCCGGCGTGACAGTAATCTAAACAAACCCGCGGCTCAGCCGTACGCAGCGATGGCCGCCATTGAACACAATATCTATCACAGGACATTTGCATACATCCCGGAGACGATGAATGGATCGGACCGCCAAGCTTTGTGACTCATCTTCTCCGCGAAGCTTCAAGATGCAAATAAATGAGACTTTTCTTCTTGGAAGAAGATCCTTCATTCATGAGAGTCCCCGGAGCACAGGACGAGTCGGAGTTATTTTCCTCGCGCGTTGTGCGGCGCTCGCTTGGCAGAGGTGTATTGTACCGCTGACAAATAGTGTTTGTATCAGACATCTACATATTGCTGATTCTGATATTAAAACACAAGAAGAGAGCTGGGGCTGGAGGAGACGCTCGGCTGGAAACCACGGCTTTGTTCTAAATAAAAGGGAAACAATGGAACAGAATTCAAAGCATTGGACACATTGTATAAGTAATGTATCAATGTAACACCTCCAGATATTTATTACCTCTCAGAGATCACAGTACTCCTCCTTGACAGTGTCTTCATCAGGGCCGGACTTACCATTGGGCTTGACTGGGCTTAAGCCCATGGGCCCCGCCCAATAGGGGGCCCCCAGGCTCAATCGCGGCAACCCCCCGTTCGCGGCAATCGCGGCAACCCCCTCCTGCAATTTCTTGGCAATCCCCCGTTCGCGGCAATCGCGGGCAGCCCCCTCCCGCAACTTCGCTGCAATCGCGGCAATCCCCTCCTGCAGTTTTGTGCCAATCCCCCGTTTGCGGCAATCGTGACAACCCCCTCCCGCAATTTCGTTGCAATCGCAACAATCCCCTCCCGCAATTTCGTTCGCGGCAATCATGACAACCCCCTCCCGCAATTTCGCGGCAATCGCAGCAATTTCGGCTTCCCCCCGCTCAACAACTTCGGCGGATGGATGTAATTCTCGGCAGTCCCCAGCCCCCCCCCCCCCCCCCCGCTTTACAACCCAAAATTACTGGAGGCTGGGAAGAGGCCCCGGGAAGTAAGAAGTCCGCCCATCGGTCCCCCTCCCCCCCACTCAACAACTTTGATTTGATCGGACGGGAGACCCCCTCCGCTCAACAACTTCGTCAGGTCAGTCGGCGGATCCAGAACCCCCACCACCCCCCCTCAACAACTATGATCAGTCGGCGGTAACAACCCAACCCCCCCCCCCGCTTCTCTGCTCCAGGGGGCCCCTTTGATTATTAAGCCCAGGGACCCCCGCCACCCTAAGTCCTGCCCTGGTCTTCATCTTAAGACGGCGCCAATTTGTTCAGGCATTATCCAGGGTCACCGTTAGGGATGAGCCAAACACCCTCTGGTTCGGTTCGCATCCAGAACTTGCGAACAGGCAAAACATTTGCTTGAACACACGAACACCGTTAAAGTCTATGGGGCAAGAACATGAAAAATCACAAGTGCCGCAAACAATTTTGGGTGCGCGCGGCAAATTCGAAAAGCAGCGGAACACCCTTTAAAAGTCTATGGGAGAAATCAAAAGTGTTAATTTTAAAGGTTAATATGCAAGTTATCGTCATAAAAAGTGTTTGGGGACCCCAGGGGACATGTATCAATGCAAAAAAAAGTTTTAAAAATGGCCGTTTTTTCGGGAGCAGTGATTTTAATAATGCTTAAAGTGAAACACTAAAAGTGAAATATTCCTTTCAATTTCGTACCTGGGGGGTGTATATAATATGCCTGTAAGGCAGCGCTTGATTCCCATATTTAGAAGAGTCCCTGCAGCAAAATGACATTTCTAAAGGAAAAGAAGTAATTTAACTCGCGGCTATTCATGAATACAGATCCTTAAGTCATTAAAAAGCCATTGAAAAAAAAAATGTGTGGGGGTCCCCCCAAAATTCCATTACCAGGTACTTCAGGTCTGGTATGGATATTAAGGGGAACCCTGCACCAAATAAAAAAAAAAAAAAAAAATGGCGTGGGGTTCCCCCCAGAAATCCATACCAGACCCTTATCTGAGCACGCAACCTGGCAGGCCGCGGGAAAAGAGGGGGAGACAAGAGCGTGCCCCCCTCTTAAACTGTACCAGGCCACATGCCCTCAACATGGGGAGGATGTCCCCATGTTGATGGGGACAAAGGCCTCATCCCCACAACCCTTGCACGGTGGTTGTGGGGGTCTGTGGGCGGGGGCCTTATCGGAATCTGGAAGCCCCCTTTAACAAAGGGGACCCCCAGATCCCGCCCCCCCCCCCCTATGTGAATTGGTAAGGGGCTTGGGACAAGTCCTTTATTAAAAAAATAAAAATAAAAAAGAGATTCCAGCGATGTAATCCAATAAATCCATTCTTGATCTCGAGTGATGTAATCCAATTCTCAATCTCCAGCGATGGATGATCTCCAGCGACTCCAAATATAATAATAATAATAATAATAATAATAATAATAATAATACAAAAAATAACAACAATAATAATAATACAAATAATAATACAAAAAATAATACAAATAATAATAATAATAATAATAATAATAATAATACAAAAAATAACAATAATAATACAAATAATAATAATAATAATAATAATACAAATAATAACAATAATAATACAAATAAGAATACAAACAATAATAATAATAATAATAATAATAATAATAATAATACAAATAATAACAATAATAATACAATAATACAAATAATAATAATAATAATAATAATAATAATAATACAAAAAATAACAATAATAATACAAATAATAATAATACAAATAATAATAATAATAATAATAATAATAATAATAATAATAATAATAATAATACAAACAATACAAATAATAATAATAATAATAATAATAATAATACAAATAATAACAATAATAATACAAATAATACAAACAATAATAATAATACAAATAATAATAATAATAATAATAATAATAATAATAATAATAATAATACAAAAAATAACAATAATAATACAAATAATAATAATAATAATAATACAAATAATAATACAAACAATAATAATAATACAAATAATAACATTAATAATACAAATAATAATAATAATAATAATAATAATAATAATAATAATAATAATAATAATAATGATGATACTTTCCTAATCGTACATAAATCCTCTTTTAAATGTAAAAATAAATAAATATGAAGCTGTCTAATGGAGGATAAAACATAATGGCATCCGTCTCTCACCCCGCCGCCCCAGACTCAAGCACACAAGTGCTTTAATGTAACCACCGCCGCGTTGATACTTAGCGTGGAGATGAACAAGAGCGGCAATAAAGTCCATTAATTTGGTAAATTGCTGCTTTCTCTGCCATAGAGAATGGCTGTTTTCACACGCCGAGTTAATGACGCAGAGAGAGGATCAATTTAACTGGAACTAAAAGGAAAAAAAAATCATATTTATTCTTGCGGCGATGATAAATAGCCGAGATGCACAGATTTATGTGCCGTCGCGGTGATACCTGTCAGCACCGGGCTCCTCTGCCAACTAATGAATCATTCTTGTTAGTGCGTCGCAATGGCGTGGGTTTTAAGGTGACAATTTGATACAATTTATCAAATGATCGTATGGATAGTTTTTCTTGTTTTGCTTCTATTATTGGCAAGATGATATTTATTGCTGTAAAAATACCTTGTGTGTCTCAGTGATAGTATACTGCTTGATGTTAAGTACTTCAGCCTTGGAAGGATTTACCCCCCTTAATGACCAGGCCATTTTGTTTGATATGGCACTGCGTCGCTTTAACTGACAATTGCACGGTTGTGCGACGCTGTACCAAAAAATAAATAAAAAAATTACGTTCTTTTTCCCCCCACAATTAGAGCTTTCTTTTGGTGGTATTTGATCACCTCTGCGGTTTTTATTTTTTGTGCTATAAACAAAAGAACTGCGATTTATTACTTTTTGCTCTAATAAATATCTCAATTTATTTATTTTTTTAAAACACATTTTCTCCTCAGTTTAGGCCAATTTATATTCTTCTACATATTTATGGTAAAAAATAAAAATAAAATAGGCACAATAGATGCCAATCAGTGCCCACAAATGGACACTGACTGGCAACATGGGCACTGTTTGGCAAAATAGTAAATAAACAAGTGCCACCCCTCAGTGTCCTTCAATGACACCCCTCAGTGTTCATCAGTGCCACCTCTCAGTGCCCATCCATGCCCAGTGCCCACCTATCAGTGCCCATCTGTGCCACCCATCAGTGCCACCCATATATACCCATCAGTGCCACCCATATGTACCCATCAGTGCCACCCATAAGTGACCATCAGTGCCGCCTATGAGTGCCCATCAGTGTCGCCTATGAGTGCCCATCACTGCCGCATACCAGTGCCGCCTATCAGTGCCGCCTATCAGTGCCACCTCATCGGTGCCCATCAGTGCCACCTCATCGGTGCCCGTAATTGAAAAAGAAAACTTACTTATTTACAAAAAAAAATAACAGCAAAAAATAAAAACTTTATTTTTTTCCAAATTTTCGGTCTTATTTTAGTTGTTGCGCAAAAAATAAAAATCGCAGAGGTGATCAAATACCACTAAAAGAAATCTCCATTTGTGGGAACAAAATGATAAAAAAATTGTCTGGGTACAGTGTAGCACGACCGCACAATTGTTATTCAAATTACGACAGCGCTGAAAATTGGCTTGGGCAGGAAGGTGCGTAAGTGCCTGGTATGGAAGTGGTTAAACATTTTGGGGCAGATCCACATACATCTGCGCCGGGCGCAGCGTATGTAAGATACGCTACGCCGCTGTAACTTACTTTGCTTTGGTTTGAATCCTGAAAGAATTTGCACCGTAAGTTACGGCGGCGTAGTGTATCTCTCGCGGCGTAAGGGCGCGGAATTCAAATTCGGCGGGGAGGGGGCGTGTTTAATTTAAATGAAGCGCGTCCCCGCGCCGAACGAACTGCGCATGCGCCGACCCTAAAATATCCCAGGGTGCATTGCTCCAAATGACGTCGCAAGGACGTCATTGTTTTCGACGTGAACGTAAATGGCGTCCAGCCCCATTCACGGACGACTTACGCAAACGACGTAAAACAATCAAAATGCGAGGCGGGAACGACGGCCATACTTAACATTGAGTACGCCACCATATAGCAGCTTTAACTATACGCCGGAAAAAGCCAAACGGAAACGACGTAAAAAAATGCGACGGCCGGTCGTACGTTCGTGGATCGTCGGAAATAGCTAATTTGCATACTCGACGCGGATTACGACGGGAACGCCACCTAGCGGACGCCGAAAAATTGCATCTTAGATCCGACGGCGTACGAAGACGTACGCCTGTCGGATCAAGCAGAGATGCCGTCGTATCTTGGTTTGAGGATTCAAAACAAAGATACGACGCGGGAATTTTGAAATTACGCCGGCGTATCAGTAGATACGCCGGCGGAATTTCTTTGTGGATCTACCCCTTTGACTTTAGCGCAAAATTTGTTAACACTCGCTGCTCGCCGAACGGCTACGTTTATTATTTGGATCTGTTCATAAACAAGCCAATAGAAACTATTTCAGCGAGTGATCGGGGGTCACGGCCATCTTCTACAGTCAACGTGCTCCGTACATTTCTGCGGCATAAATGTCTTTTGTGTAGCGGCAGAAATCTCGTAACGCCGAATCTTCTGAGCAATGTTTACATTCTGGAGCAGATTAACTAGGAAATGGCCCGCAAAGCTGTGTACTATGCGTGTATATAGGCGCCGGAACACTGCCATCTATATAATAAACCATCTTCTCACTCAAGCTGCAGTACAGACGACTCTTCCCGGGAAGGAAATAAAATCCGGCAATATTTCTATCACACCCGCCCTTAACTGCATCCCGGCAGCAAGCCGCGGCTTTTCTGAATTCCCCCGGTGAAAATGTTTCATGGAAACAGAATAACATCTTTTCCTATTACTTATTGCAATGTTAGTTTTTTTTTTTTTTGCTTTATTTCCCAAAGGAACAAAAAAAGAAACTCTGCTTTGTTCAGGCATTGGCTAGAATACAGGAGGAGCGTCTCAAAGAATTAGAATATCCTCAACAATTCATTTATTTCAGTAATTCAATTCAAAAAGTGAAACTCGCATATTTTATATACAGTCAGCTCCATAAATATTGGGACATCGACACAATTCGAATTCTTTTCAGCTCTATACACCACCACAATAGATTTGAAATGAAACAAACAAGTAGCTACCCTGTTTTCCTGAAAGTAAAACCTACCCTGAAAATAAGACCTAGCGTTATTTTCCAGGAGGGCTAAAATATAAGCCCTACCCTGAAAATAAGCCCTAGTTGAAAATGATTGTATAATCCACTCTATTACAGTAGTACCGTATTTATCGCGGTATAACGCGCTCTGGCGTATACCGCGCACCCCCAAAGTGGCCCCCAATCCTGTGGGAAAAAAAGATTTTTTGTTTTTTTGTACTTACAGTTTTGGTGTCTTGCGCGGCGTCCATCTGCGGCCTCGTCGGGTCCGGCGTCCTTCTGCGGCTTCGGGTGTCCTCTTCGGCGGGTCCGGTGTCCATCTTCGGCGGGTCCGGTGTCCATCTTCGGCGGGTCCGGTGTCCATCTTCGGCGGGTCCGGTGTCCATCTTCGGCGGGTCCGGCGTCCTTCTGCGGCGTCCTCCCGCTCGTTTCCCGCCACGACTTTAAATACTGCGCCCGCATATAGCGAGCGCAGTACACTCGTGAATCTTCGGGCAGGCTCGGGCCCCTCTCGCACTGACGTCCTGTACGCTCAGGACGTCAGGACGTCAGTACGAGAGGCGCCGAGACTGCCCGAAGATTCACGAGTGTACTGCGCTCGCTATATGCGGGCGCAGTTTTCATTCTCGTGGCGGGAAAGCGGGTATCGGCGTATATCGCGCACCCACGATTTTGCCCTGATTTTCAGGGCAAAATAGTGCGCGGTATACGCCGATAAATACGGTATATATTGTACAATGTGGTTGTTTCTGTAATATAAATCCAGGGAAGAGAGCTCCGGCGGGTCACAGAAACGCAGAGCGGCGCTAAAACGAAAGTATTTGGCACAATTATTTAAAAAAAAAACACACATTGGGCCAAATTCTCAAAACCATGTCTAAATTTAGGATTATCTAACTTATGTCATTTAAGTTACGGCGCCCTAAGTTGGTGTCGTAACTACCGTATTCTCAGTGCATTTGCGCACAAAACTGCGCCATCCTTAACTTAAGTTTCAATGCCTAAGGCGTGGTTATGGCAAGTGGGAATGAAGTGGGCGTGCTTCATTGTAATGAGCCGTGACCCCATGCAAATGAAGTGCCGGCCGTACTGCGCATGCGCGCACGAATCTGGACCGCAATGCGCATGTGCAGAACTTTGGTCAGCGCAATCAGTGAGATAGGTAAAAGGCCAAGCGTACTTAGTTTGAAGATCGCCCTGTGTCTAAATAGCCCCAGTCAAACACACTTCAATTGCAAAAGTATTTCCCTGTGTTCCCTTCCTAAAGCAAGTTGCTTCTGCTTTGAACGTTTGTCAGTGTTTGTTGGTAAGATTGTTTTGTGAGAAAAGTGTTTGTGGAGTTGGAGGGTATAGTTGGTGTTTGTTTTTGATAATTTGTTTTTTGTTTTGATTGTTTGCCTGTTTGTTTTTCCTAATAGTATTTTTTTGGTTTTGTTTATATTTTTTGTTTTCCTTTTTTGCCTGTTTGTTTTCGAATTAATAGTAGCTGTCTGTCTATTTTTTATTTTGGCTTGTTTGTATTTTCTTTGGTGTGTGTGTGTATTGTTGTTTGTTTGTTGGCTGAGTTCCCTGTTGCTGGGTGTTGTCTGTCATGGCTCCCAAGCGCAGGAAGCTAAATTTTTCACCGGCAGAGAAGCATATACTTGCTCAGGGCGTCATTAAATTTGGGCGATTTCTCCATGGCCCTGAGAGCCACACCACCACCCCGGCCAGGAGGAAGGAGATCCTTCAAAAGATCACCGATCGGATCAATGCAGCGGGGGGGGGGGAGACCAGGACCATCGCTGGAGTTCAAAAAAAAATAAATGACTTGAGGAGCGTGTCCCGGAACAAGCTGGCAACGCTGCATGCACATACCAGGGGCACTGGAGGAGGGGGACCCTGCCCAGTCAGGATGAGTGAGGAGGAATGGGCAGTGGCCCAGTGTTTCCACCCACAGCAGGTGGTGGGCCTGCCTGGCTTTGACAATGATCCTCTTATGAGGACAGGTAATTTTTTTGAATTTCTATCTGGTGATTAGCATGTGTGGGTGGGGGAAGGGAAGATGTGCCAAGTGTATGGATCCAACAACCTGTGATTGTTTTGTGTCCTCCCCAGATGGGCAGGAGGTGGCAGCCCCATCAGCCCAGGAGGTGGCAGCCCCATCAGGTCAGGAGGTTGCAGGCCCATCAGCCCAGGAGGTGGCAGCCCCATCAGGTCAGGAGGTTGCAGGCCCATCAGCCCAGGAGGTGGCAGCCCCATCAGGTCAGGAGGTGCCAGCCCCATCAGCCCAGGAGGTGGCAGCCCCATCAGGTCAGGAGGTTGCAGGCCCATCAGGGCAGGCTGCTGCACCACCCCCAAGACAGGCTCATGCAGAGTCCCAAGAAGGGCAGGATTCGCCATGGGAGGGGAGTGCCCACAACTCCCCTAATTTGGATGTTGAGTGGGAGGAGGATGAGGGGGAGGAAGATGACAATATTCTGATTGGGCAGGAAATAATGATGGGCCAAGATATGACTTTTGAATCATCCCCTGAGGGAACCCCACAGGCGCCCAGAAGTCAGGCCACCATCATGGGTCGCCCCTTCCAACCCTCCTCCAACATGCAGCAGCACCCATGGCTCACTCCAACTCCTCCTCCAAGGCCACAAGCCTCAGGGGCAAGTAGGATGCCGACCCCTGAAAACAGGGGGGGGTTGGTGCGTCTGCCGGTCAGTCTGTTGAGGGACAATGTCCGGCAGACCCGCAGTCTGTCTGCAATACAAAAAACTATCAGCAAGGTGGAGCGCAGCCTGGGTGCAATGAGGGAGTCACTGGGTGACGTGGCCACCAACTCCGTGGGGGTCATCACCTGTTTGTGGGACCTGAGGAACGCCACAACAGGTGTGGCCCAGGAGGTGACTGCCCTCACCCAGGCTGTGCAGGCCAATACCCGGGCTGTGCAGGCCAATACGGCTGCCATAACTTCCTGTCTGACAAGGATAGCCGTTGCCTTGGAGGGAAGGCCAGCAGGAGGACAGACACCAGGGGAGGCTGCTTCCTCCCCTGTACAGTCCCCCCGCCCTCAAAATACTCCCTCCCCTGCACAGTCCCCCCCCCCTGAAAATACTCCCTCCCCTGCACAGTCCCCCCCCCCTGAAAATACTCCCTCCCCTGCACAGACCCCCCCCCGTGAAGATCCCCCAGTTGGCCGTGGCCGTCCCCGTGGCCGTCCCCGTGACCGTGCCCGTGCCCGTGGGCAGCCCAGAAGGAGCACTCGGCAACATCCTTAAGTTGCAGGGGTACTTTTTTTTTTTTTTTTTTTTACACTGTACTTATGATTTGGTATATGTGTGTGAATGATGTGTGAATGTGGGGGGATGGCATTCCTGAAAACATAAGGGTGTCACCCTCAGTTTTGGTGGAGTAGGGATCCCCAGGACCAGGGAGAAGTCATCCTAGGTTCCTGAATGGTGTATGAATGCACAGTGACATAATTGGAGCCGTGGCGGGGCGTTACTGCTCCCAAGTACCAAAGGGGGGGGGGGGTACTTGGATCTAATCCAATTCTATGTGCATGTGATGTGTCTGTGCTAGGGACCACAGTGACGTGCATTCATGCATTCTCATTGTGAGATAATTAATGTGCGTTTTGTAAATCAAAATAAACATTCTGTTTGGCATATAAGTAATGTGCATTTATTTAACAAAATACATTTTTAAAGGTCACATAATCTCTGTGATTTGGTCTTGGCAAATCAAAAACAAAAATTGTATTAGGATGCATTTACTGGGCAAAGATGCCTTCAGACAGTTGTCTCCTGATAGCCTGGCCCTCAGCAGACCGGGTAGAGGGGTTTGGGGGGGGGGGGGGGTTGCCTGGGTGGGGGGGTTAGGTCAGGAGATATCTCCACATGCATGCCCCTTCTTAATGCAAAATTGTGCAGTATGCAACATGCCCCAATAATTTTGCACACAAAGTCTGGGGAATACAATAGTGTACCCCCAGTCTTGTCCAGGCATCTGAATCGTGACTTTAGCATGCCAAAAGTCCGCTCAACTATAGCCCGGGTCTGGACGTGCACCTCATTGTATTTTCGTTCTCCGGGTGTTTGGGGGTTCCGAAAGGGGGTCATCAGGTGGGGTCCCAATGCATATCCTGAGTCACCTGTAAGGGAAAAGACAGGAGAATATTAGTCATGCATGTGCCCCTTGTGATGTCTCCATCATGGGGGGGGCATACCTGACACCAATGTCACTCACCAATCAGCCAGCTGTCTCCATACACGTTCATCTCCAAGTCTCTGTAGATCTTGGTCTGCCTTAGTATGAAACTATCATGGCACGAGCCGGGAAACTTGGCACAAACGTGCCAGATGAGGCCATGTGCATCGACAATCATCTGGACATTGATTGAATGCCAGCCTTTCCTGTTTCTGAACAGGTGTTCAGTATCATGGGGGGGCTGGAGTGCCACATGGGTGCAGTCAATCGCCCCGATGATCTTAGGAAAGCCAGCAATATTATAAAAGTCTGTCATTGCTTGCACACGCTGGTCCTCCTGGGTGGGCATGACAAACTGATGGCTCATGCGCCGCAGTATGGCAGGGACCACCTGATGTAGGCATTTACTCATGGTTGACTGCACCATCCCAGCCACACCTCCAGATGCTCGCTGGAAGGAGCCACTCGCTAGAAAATGCAGTGTTGCCATAACTTTTTCCAGAGGTGTCAGGGCATGGGAACGTAGGGTTGGGGCGATTAGATCCTCATGAAGGAGTTGGGTAATCTCCAGGATGGCCTCCCTATCAAATCGGTAGTTGCCAATGACCTCATAAACTGGCATTTGCCAAATATCACGGCGTGGCCGATAAACACGCGCCTGTGCCCTCATCCTCCTCCTCTGTGCCCTCCTCCTCCTTTGTGCCTGTAAGGCAGCAAGTGCCGTCAAAATCATTGCTGGTCCTGGCATTTTTCAACAACAAACTTCACAACTAGAGCTGTAACTCCCTTCTGCAAACCCTTCCACAGCATGTGTAAAATTAGGGCTGGTTTTATAATGTGGAAATTTAGTCAGAAAAACTAACAGGTGCGCACAGGGCGGAAAATACGGCACACACACTTAATTCTGAGAATCGCCCTAACTCCCTCATTTGCATCTTTAACTATCAAAAACAGCGGCGAGCCTAGCGTAATTTGCGCCCGGGAATGCGCAGGTGTAACTACTTTAAGTACGGCTGAAAATACGGAAATCTTTGCTTAAGTCATTTTGACGATCGCGCGCAAATATACGCGCCGTGTAAAATTAGAAAAATGGAGTTAAGTCTGCGTATCTCTTTTGAGAATTTGGCCCATTGTACATTATATAGTTACATAGTTAGTCAGGTTGAAAAAAGACACAAGTCAATCCAGTTCAACCAAAAAATAAATAAAAAATAATAGCAATGATAATATCATACAATCCCATATACCCAATTCTATACCAACAGTTGATCCAGATACTACTGTGATAGAGTGAACTATAGGATTTTGCATGCATTTTAACTCAGTTCACACTGGGGATTCCTGACAGGCAGGGAGGGAGAGGGAGAGAGGGGAGAGAAGACAGCACTTTGCATGGTAAGACCTACCCTGAAAATAAGCCCTACTGTGTCTTTTGTTGCCAAAATCAATATAAGACCCGGGCTTATTTTTGGGGAAACACGGTAGATTCACATAGAGTTAGGTCGGCGTATCAGTAGATACGCCGACCTAACTCGCAATCTGCGCCGACCTAAGTTTAAGTGTATTCTCAAACAGAGATACACTTAAACCTATCTAAGATACGCCGGCTTGCGCCGTCCTATCTTAGGGTGCAATATTGAGGCTGGCCGCTAGGTTGCGCTTCCATTGTGGTCGGCGTAGAATATGTAAATCACTAGATACGCCTATTCACGAACGTACGCCCGGGCCGACGCAGTACAGATACGCCGTTTCCGTAAGAGATAGGCCGCCTAAAGGTAGGCATCCCCCTAGGTGGCGTAGCCAATGTTAAAGTATGGCCGCCGTTCCCGCTTCGAAATTCGAAAAATTTACGTCGTTTGCGTAAGTCGTCCGTGAATAGGGATTTACGTCATTTACGTCAACGTCGAAATCAATAGGCCCGTGCGGCGTACTTAGCCGCAATGCACACTGGGAAATGTAGGCGGACGGCGCATGCGCCGTTCCAAAAAAACGTCAATCACGTTGGGTCAAAGCAAATTAGCATAAAACACGCCCCTCAGCCTATTTTGAATTCCGCCCGCCGCATTTACGCTACGCCGCCGTAAGTTAGGAGGCAAGTACTTTGAGAATACAGTACTTGCCTCTCTGACTTAAGGCGGCGTAGCGTAAATACGATACGCTACGCCGCCTTAAAGTTGCGCGGGGCTACGTGAATCTAGCTAAAGATGTGCTTTAACTGCAGACTTTCAGCTTTGATTAGAGGGAATTTACATCCATATCAGGTAACGGTGAAGGAATTACTGTATTTATCGGCGTACAACACGCACTTTTTCCCCCTTAAAATCAGGGGGAAATCGTGGGTGCGCGTTATACGCTGACCCTGTCTTTGTCGGCTGTCTCAGAGTGCCGCCGACAAAGACCAAGCCGAGCCGAGTGTACTGGGCACTCGGCGAGGCTCGGCCACGCTCGGCTCCACCCGCAGCCATGCGAGAGGGGCCGAGAGAAGCCGAGAGGAGCCGAACACACCGGAAATCCGGCTCGGCACAGCTCGACCGAGGCGCCAAGCTCAAACAGACGGACGCCGGACAAGGCCGCCGATGGACGCCGGGCAAGACAGCAGATGGACACCGACAAGGCTGGACGAACCCCACGCAAGGCCGCAGACGGTCGCCAGACAAGGCCGCCGATGGACGCCGGGCAAGACAGCAGACGGACACCGACAAGGCTGGACGGACCCCGCGCAAGGCCGCAGACGGTCGCCAGACAAGGCCGCCGATGGACGCCAGGCAAGACAGCAGACGGACACCGACAATGCTGGACGGACCCCGTGCAAGGCCGCAGACGGACGCCGGACAAGGCCGCTATGCCGGACAAGGCCGCTGATGGACGCTGGGCAAGACATCCAAAATGTACGTTTTTTCCTTAAACTTCCCTTCTAAACTTGGGGTGCGCGTTATACACCGGCACGCGCTATACCCCGATAAATACGGTACAACATTCGGTATATGTGCCTCCCACTTTTTAAGGGAACCAAAAGTAATGGGACAGATTAACAATCACAAATCAAACTTTCGCTTTTTAATACTTGGTTGCAAATCCTTTGCAGTCAATTACAGCCTGAACTGTGGAACGCGATGACATCACCAGACGCTGGGTTTCATCCCTGGTGAGGCTCTGCCAGGCCTCTACTGCAACTGTCTTCAGTTCCTGCTTGTTCTTGGGGCATTTTCCCTCCAGTTTTGTCTTCAGCATGTGAAATGCTCAATCGGGTTCAGGTCAGATGATTGACTTGGCCATTGCAAAACATTCCACTTCTTTTCCTTAACCACTTAAGGACCGCCTCCTGCACATTTACGTCGGCAGAATGGCACGGCTGGGCACAAGCGCGTACCTGTACGTCCTCTTTAAGTGCCTCCAAAGCTCCGTGACCGCGGCCGCGGGACCCGCAGACCCGATCACCGCTGGAGTCCCGCGATCGGTTCCCGGAGCTGAAGAACGGGGAGAGCTGTATGTAAACACAGCTTCCCCGTTCTTCACTGTGGCGCTGTCATTGATCGGGTGTTGCCTGTTATAGGGAAACACGATCAATGACGTCACACGTCCAGCCCCGCCCCCCCTACAGTTAGAAACACAGATGGGTTCACACTAAACCCCTTCAGCGCCCCCTAGTGGTTAACTCCCAAACTGCAATTGTCATTTTCACAGTAAACAATGCATTTTGGTCCCAAAAATGTGTCAAAATTGTCCGAAGTGTCCGCCATAATGTCGCAGTCACGAAAAAAATAGCTGATCGCCGCCATTAGTAGTAAAGAAAAATTATTAAAAAAAATGCAATAAAACTATCCCCTATTTTGTAAACGCTATAAATTTTGCGCAAACCAATCGATAAACACTTATTGCGATTTTTTTTTACCAAAAATATGTAGAAGAATACGTATCGGCCTAAACTGAGGAAAAAAAATGTTTTTTTATATCTTTTTGGGGGATATTTATTATAGCAAAAAGTAAAAAATATTGATTTTTTTTTCAAAATTGACGCTCTTTTTTTGTTTATAGCGCAAAAAATAAAAACCGCAGAGGTGATCATATACCACCAAAAGAAAGCTCTATTTGTGGGGAAAAAAGGACGCCAATTTTGTTTGGGAGCCACATCGCACGACCGCGCAATTGTCAGTTAAAGCGACGCAGTGCCGAATTGTAAAAACCCCTTGGGTCATTTAGCAGCATATTGGTCCGGTCCTTAAGTGGTTAAGGTGAAAAAACATTTACCTTTACAACCCCTTTAAGTGGTTAATTGGAGGAATGGAGCCCCACTGTTGGTGTCAGTGGAAGCAATTGTGCCCCACTGTGGAACTGATGTTCCGTTGTTGGAGTTAGTGGGTGCAATAATGCCCCAAGGGAAAAATAAAAGCAAGTTAAGTGCCACATCCGGCCCCAGGGCCACAGTATAGAGACCCCCTGCTATAGAACAATAGCCCCTGCAGGAAATGTACAGCAATGTAAATGGTGGTGTTTTCTATATCTGGGACATTCATATACATGGAAATGTTTTTAGATGCTCCTTTGTTTCTCGCCGGCTCCTTCTGCACAAAGGAAAAACAAAATATTTCAGGCCTGCCGGTCCTCTAAGAAGATGATTCTCGCCGCTCGCGATGAACAGCTGGGAATATTGTTTCTGATGTTGAGAATCCCGTTGATTACACTCAAAATGAAACCACCATATTTCCAGAAGTCTGCAAACAGAATCAGTCAAAAAAAAAAAAAAAAGCAAAATAAAGGTTTTATGGCTTCTGAAAGCGTCTTTACTGCCTCCCAGATGCCTCTGGCTGCAAATAACCAGCTCAGTGATTGCTGAGCGCCACGTATTAAATGTGTGTTCTTAACGGCGGTAAACAGCGACACCGAATTGCCAAGAATACCAACACCCCTCCAACTTTCCGAGTTCAGGTGTTTCCAGTGATGAGGACTGTTATAGGGTAAGTTTGCATTTGAAAAAATAAAATAAATGTGCACACATAGGGCCCGGATTCACAAAGCACTTACGCCGACGTAAATCACTTTACGCTGATGTAGTGCAAATGTGCGCCCGACGTATCTGTGCGCCGTACCCACAAACTAAGATACGCCTAAAAACAGGCTTAATCCCGCCGACGTAACTTGCCTACGCCGGCATAGGGTGGGCGCACATTTACGCTGGCCGCATGGTGGTGCTGCCATTGATTAGCCATTCAAACATGCAAATTAGGAAAATACAGCGATTCACGAACCTGCGCGCGCCCGACGCAGGCTACAAGAGGTGCGCGTAAGTTGTACGTTTAAGCCCCATAAAGGAGGTGTAACTCAGCAGCAGACATGTAAAGGTCTGCATCAGGGAACACAAGCCGGCGTATTTTACGTAGTTTACGTTGGACGTGTGTCTGGATGGGCGTAGATTACGTTCATGGCGTAGGCAGTGATCCAGGGTATCTTAGGTAGTTGTTCCAACGTGGTTATGAGCATGCGCTCGGGGATGCGTCCACGACACGGCGCATGTGCAGTTCGTTAAACGTACTTGTCTGGCTCTCCAACCATCATTTGCATGGGGTCACGCCTCATTTGCATGGCTTTGCATGGGTCAAGCCCACTTCCACCTACGCCGGCCTGCGCCTTCAAAATCTACGCCACGCCAACGCAGCTTTGGGAGCACTGGCTTGCTGAATTCCATGCTTGCCTCTCTGCGCTGCGTCTGCGTAGCGTACATTGATATGCGCTACGGCGGCGTAATGTGCGCCCGCTCTCTGTGAATCCGGGCCTATATTGTCAAAAGTATTGGTAATGACATCCTAGTCTCGGTCCGGAGGGTTCAATATTGAGTTGGCCCACCCTTTGCAGCTATAACAGCTTCAACTCTTCTGGGAAGACCGTCCACAAGGTTTAGGAGTGTGTCTATGGGAATGTTTGACCATACTTCCAGAAGCGCTTTTTTGAGGTCAGGCACTGATGTTGAACAAGAAGGTTTGACTCGTAGCCTCCGCTGTAATTCATATCGAAGGTGTTCTATTGGGTTAAGGTCAGGACTTTGTGCAGGACAGTCAAGTTCCTCCACCCCAAACTCGCTCCTCCATGTCTTTATGGACCTTGCTTTGTGTACTGGTCCAAATCATTTGGTGGGGGTATTATGGTGTGGGGTTGTTTTTCAGGGGTTGGGCTTGACCGCTTAGTTCCAGTAAGGGGAACTCTTAAGGTGTCAGCATACCAAGACATTTTGGACAATTTCATGCTCCCGACTTTGTAGGAACAGTTTGGGTAAAGTTCATGTGCGTGTAAAGGCAGGTGTACCAATACTTTTGACAATATAGTGTATTTTTGCAGAAATTTGGGAGCATGAATTTGTCCAAAATGTCTTGGTATGCTGACGCCTTAAGATTTCCCTTCACTGGAACTAAGGGGCCAAACCCAACCCCTGAAAAACAACCCCCACACCATAATCCCCCCTCCACCAAATGATTTGGACCAGTGCACAAAGCAAGGTCCATAAAGACATGGCTGAGCGAGTTCGGGGTGAACATGTTTCCAACATGCAAAGGATAGAATTCCCTTGCTGGGTTTCTGGCATTTAATCTTGTAAAGCCCTGTACGAGATTCCTGGCAAGATTCTCTTGCCGGCCGAGTGTACACACATACCATTCAAAAGAACCACCGTTCTTTTGAATGGCATGCACGCGGTGACGTCCTCGACTACGATGAGCATGCGCTTGTCACATTCGATGCCGTCACCGCCATCTTGCTTCACCCTACCTATGCCTTGGAAGCTACCGCGCATGCATCAAAGTAATTTCGACCATGCGCGGGTTTCCATGGAGAGGTAAGTATACACACGCTCGGGTTTCTCGGCAGGAAATCTTACAACGAGAAAATAGAGAGCAGGTTCTCTATTTTTCTCATCGAGATTCTGGGCAGTTTTCTTGAGGAGAAACCTCAAAGCCTCGTACACACGCTCGGTTTACTCGGCAAGAAAGCTCTGCTCAAAAACGTGTGTGTACGAGGCTTAGGCCTCATACACAGGGCCGTCTTAATAGCATCATGGGCCCCTGGGCAAAGCAATGCTCTCGGGCCCCTACAATGTTGACAGTGCAGGTAAACAGACATCAAGTAGGTAGGAGGCAGACTGCCTCCCCTGTGTATATATCACTCTCAGTACCATCATGGGGCCCCCAATTTCAGGGCAGCGTGGGCCCAAGGTCCAGCTGCTTTGGGGAAAGTGCAGGGCCCCCCCATGCAGCTGGGGCCCCTGGGCAGTGCCCAGGTGTGCCCTCTGATTAAGACAGCCCTGCTCGTACACACGACCGTGTTTCTCGGCAAAACACAGCAAGAAAACTGCTTCTTCCCGAGATTCCCGTTCATGTGTTTCCTCATGATGAGGTTTCTTATCTGGAAATCTGGGCAGAAACTCGACCAGAATAAAAGAGAACCTGCTTTCTTTTTTCTCGTCAAGATTCTTGTCGACCTGTTTCCCGACGAGAAACCAGAGAGTGTGTATACTTACCTGTCGCCGTGGAAACCCGCGCAGGCTCGAAATTACTTTGACGCATGCGCGGTAGCTTCCACGGCTTCCAAGATGGCGGCGACGTCATGCGCAATGATGTCACGCGTTCTTTCCTTTCAAGAGAACCCGCGGTTCTTTTGAAATTAAAGGCCCATATTCTCAGTGAAGTTACGATGGAGTATCTCAGGATACTCCATCGTAACTCCCTTTTTTGGCCAGTGTATCTATGCGACTGATTCTTAGAATCATTTTCGCATAGATACACTTAAGATCCGCCATCTGTAAGTCACTTACACTGGCGGATCTTAAATGTAATGACGCCGGCCGCCGCTAGATGGCATTTACGTGAAGGACTCATTTGCTTATGCAAATGAGCCTTCTACGGCGATTCCCGAACGAGTTCGCGTCGCGTAACCGTCGCTAACATCGTTTGCGTAAGCGGAAACTTACTCCTGCTATATGAGTGGTAAGTTTCCGCAAGTCCCACGTAGGCCATGTTACGGTTGGCGTCGGGTCCGCATCGTGTTTTTTCGTCGGGTACGTCGTTTACGTAAGTCGTTCTTGAATACGACTTTACGTCAATGACGCACACGTCGGTGTCATTGACGTTTTCCGCCGAGAACTGGAGCATGCGCACTGGGCTTTTTGAAGCCCGGCGCATGCGCAGTACATTAGAATCGGGGGCGTGCTTAATTTGAATACAAGCCGCCCCCTTGGAGATCCGCCAGGCTACGCTGGGGCATTTACACTCCGCCGTCCCAACCTACGGAGCAAGGGCCATATTCTCAGAGAAGTTACGATGGAGTAAGTCAGATACTCCATCGTAACTCCCTTTTTAGGCCCGTGTATCTATGCTCCTGATTCTCAGAATCATTTTTGCATAGATACACTTAAGATCCGCCATCTTACACTGGCGGATCTTAAATGCAATGACGCCGGCCGCCGCTAGATGGCATTTACGTGAAGGAGTCATTTGCATATGCAAATGATCCTTCTACGCCGATTCCCGAACGAGTTCGCATCGCGTAACCGTCGCTAACGTCGTTTGCGTAAGCGGAAACTTACCCCTGCTATATGAGGGGTAAGTTTCCGCAAGTCTCGCGTAGGCCATGTTACGGATGGCGTCGGGTCCCCGTCGTGTTTTTTCGTCGGATACGTCGTTTACGTAAGTCGTTCTTGAATACGACTTTACGTCAATGACGCACACGTCGGCGTCATTGACGTTTTCCGCCGAGAACTGGAGCATGCGCACTGGGCTTTTTGAAGCCCGGCGCATGCGCAGTTCATTAGAATCGGGGGCGCGCTTAATTTGAATAGAAGCCGCCCCCTTGGAGATCCGCCAGGCTACGCCGTCCCAACTTACGGAGCAAGTGTTTGGGGAATACAACACTTGCTCCTGTAAGTTGGGACAGCGGAGTGTAAGTGCCTTAAGCGCAGCCCGCGGATTTTTAGAGAGAATATGGGCCAAAGTCAGTACACTCCGGCGGCAAGAGTTTCTTGCCAAGAATCTCGTCAGGGAAAACGACAGGTTTTTCCTGACGAGATTCTCGGACGTGTGTACAAGGCCTTAAAGCGGGAAACTGTAGGGATTCAGGTTTTGTCTGGCGTTCCAATTCTTTGCCTGGTCCGTAAAAAAAAAATGTCTGCTTTTCATTTAATACAGAAACGCTTTTATTTCTCCAGCATCTTTTCTAATATTATCCCCAGAATGCTATAACTGTAGAATGTTGCTTTCAAACAAGCACTGATGAGATAAGATGGGATTTCTCTATATCCTCCCAAATGGCTTGTTGGTTTTTACAAATACGTTCACATTTCAGACTTTACTTATGGGGAAAGAAATACACCAAATGGACTCAGATGAGGAGAACCGACAGAACATCCTTCACAATTGCCCGAAACGACGAACCTTTGTGAGTTCTCACCTAGTTAGTCAGGTTGACACAAGTCCATCGAGTTCATCTAATGGAAAAAAAATAATAAAAAAATAGAGAAAAATAGGCAACTCAAAATACAGAAATCTACAGAATATCCACGGAGGATCCAGAGGAAGGAAACCCTCTTTCTAAAGCATCATCTGATGCACTCCAACAGGGTAAAATATCCTTACTGGTCCCCCAGAAACCAATTAGATATTCCGATCAACAATCTCTGGTGTTATTACTTGTAAATGTTAAACTCTAGTTATGTACTGTGCATTGGAATGTATCCAGCTTTTTTTTTAAACAATCAATTGAGCTGGCCAGAACTAGTTTTTAATGGATGTTATTCCACATTCTCAAAGGGCCAGATTCACATAAGAGATACGACGGCGTATCTGCTGATACGCCGTCGTATCTGTTGTTCTATCTATGCGGCTGATTCATAGAATCAGTTACGCATAGATATCCCTTGGATCCAACAGGTGTAATTGTTTTACACTGTCGGATCTTAGGATGCAATACCGCGGCCGCCGCTGGGGGGAGTTTGCGTCGTAAACCAGCGTCGGGTATGCAAATTAGGAGTTACGGCGATTCCTGACGAATTTTCGCATTTGCCACGTCGCCGCTAGTCTAGTTTCCCGTCGCAAAGTTAGTCGTTTTTTTTAGTGCCTTAACTTTACACAGCAATCATATTGCTGTATAAAGTATGGCCGTCGTTCCCGCGTCGAAATTTAAAAAATAACGTCGTTTGCGTAAGCCGTCCGGGAATACGTAATTACGCTACGCACGCCGCCGTTCGAAAAAATGACGTCACGGCGCGCAAAGCACAACGGGAATTACGAAACGGAGCATGCGCAGTAGGTCCGGCGCGGGAGCGCGCCTAATTTAAATGGCACACGCCCATTTAAATTGGTCCGCCTTGCGCCGGAGGATTTCATCCCAAGTGCTTGGTGAATCAGGCACTTGCGATGAAAAGTTGCGGTGGTGTAACGTATCTACGATACGTTATGCCGCCGCAATTCTACGTAAATCTGGCCCATAGTTCTTTCCATGAAGACCAGTGGCGGCTGATGCTCTAAATTTTTTAGAAGGGCGCAAACAAGCTGAAAAAAAGACCCATCAATTGTAGCCACTGTGCCCATCAAACGCAGCCACGGTGCCCATCAAACGCAGCCACTGTACCCATCAAACGCAGCCACTGTGCCCATCAAACGGAGCCACAGTGCCTATCAAACATAGCCACTGTGCCCATCAAATGCAGACACTGTACCCATCAATTGCTGCCAATGTACCCATAAATTGCCAACACTGGGGTGGATTCAGGTACGAATTGCGCCCTCTTACGGAAGCGCAGCGTACCGTTTTAACACTGCGCCTCAGTAAATTACGTGCGCTATGCTTCATTCATGAAGCAGTAGCTACGTAATTTGCGCGGGCGCTCCTTAAAAATGCACGGCGTAAAGGGCGCGTAATTTAAATGATCCCGTAGGGGGCGTGGATCATTTAAATTAGGCGCGTTCCCGCGCCGAACGTAGTGCGCATGCTCCGTCGGGAAACTTTCCCGACGTGAATTGCGGCAAATGACGTCGCAAGGACGTCATTTGCTTCAATGTGAACATAAATGGCATCCAGCGCCATTCACGATTGACTTACGCAAACAACGTAATTTTCAAACATCGCGACGCGGGAACGACGGGTATACTTAGCATTGGCTGCCCCTGCTAATAGCAGGAGCAGCCTTACGCGGAACCCGACGAACGTAAACGACGTAAACTGCGTACGTAGGGGGCGCGTACGGTTGTGAATCGGCGTTAGTATGCAATTTGCATATTCTACGCTGACCACTACGGGAACGCCACCTAGCGGCCATCGTAAGAATGCAGCCTACGATACAACGGCATAAGAGCCTTATGCCAGTCATATCTTAGGCTGCAGTCGGCGTAACGAGCTTTCTGAATACAGAAAAGTCGTTACGCCGGCGCAACTAAGCAATTGTGCTGCGTAACTATGGTTACGCAGACGCAATTGCTTACTGAATCCACCCCACTGTGCCATCAAATGCGGCTACTGTACCCATCAATTGCTGCCAGTGTGCCCATCAATTTCTTACACTGGGCCCATCAATTGTTGCCAGTGTGCCCATCAATTGTCGCTACTGTGCCCATCAATTGCTGCCACTGTGCCCATCAAATGCTACCAGTGTGCATCCCCCGCCCGCCCGGCACTTACCTGTCTCGTGGGGCAGCAGTTCATGGTGGCGATGTCCTCCACGCTCCTTGATGTTTTCTCCCATTCTCTCTTCCCGTCCTCTGCTATGATTGGACGTCTGATAGGCATCTAATCACAGCGCCTGTCGTTTCAGCCAAGCAGGTGACAGGTAACAGACCTGAGCATCTGATTGGCTGAGGAAAGGGGCTAAAGTGTATATATAGTCAAAACCCTGGGGGGGGGGGGGGGGGGAAGGGAAGCCCCTCTGGTGGGGAAGACAAAAATTTCAAAATTTTGCCAAGAAATGTGGTGAAAGCGTCCAATGGGGAAACCCATTCTGGTGACTAAGTGGGCAAGATATTTTCTAATTTCCTGTTGCACCTTTTAGACAAGAAATGAAAGAAATCCTCCCCATCATGAAAATAAACTGACATGAGTTTTTACTCTCCCTATCCATCCAAAAGCAAAAAAAAATTATAAAAAAAATTGTGCTTTTAACAACTTTTTTCAGTGTCCTTTTGTATACCATTAGGTAGATTCAGAAAGAGTTAGGCTGGCTTATCAGTAGATAAGTCGGCCTAACTCAGAATCTACGCCGACCTATGTTTAAGCGTATGCTCAAACAGAGATACGCTTAAACATATCTAAGATACGACGGCTTGCGCCGTCCTACCTTAGGTTGCAATATTTCGGATGGCCGCTAGGTTTCGCTTCCTTTGCGGTCGGCGTAGAATATGTAAATGAGTTGATACGCCGATTCACGAACGTACGCCCGGCCGCCGCAGTAGATTTATGCCGTTTCCGTAAGGCATTATCAGGCCTAAAGTTATTCCATCTATTAGGTGGAATAGCAATGTTAAAGTATGGCCGCCGTTCCCGCCGCGAGATTCAAAATGTTTACGTTGTTTGCGTAAGTCGTCCGCGAATAGCGATTTACGTCGTTTACGTCCACGTCGAAATCAATAGGCCCGTGCGGCGTACTTAGTCGCAATGCACACTGGGAAATGTAGGCGCCCGGTGCATGCGCAGTAACAAAAAAACGTAAAAAACTTAAGGTCAAGCCTGATTACCATTAAACACGCCCCCCCTTCCACACATTTGAATTCGGCGCCCTTACGTCCGCCCGCTTTAGGCTACGCAGCCGTATATTAGCAGACAAGTACATTGAGAATCATGTACTTGCCTAGCTAACTTACGGCGGCGTAGCCTAAACAGGCTAAGCTACGCCGCCGCAAGTTTGCACCAATGTACCTGAATCTACCTACATGTATGTGTCTATGTTTTATTAAAGATTATTTTTCTACATCCCTATTGTTTACTGTGCCGTCAAAGTCCGACCTGGGGTTACCCTTTACGTCCCCTATTTTCGTATTCCCATAATTATTTACGGATGAGGCAATGTAAGTGCTTTCTCTACTTTACCTGGCTATTGGGAACTGTATTTAAATTTAAAATGTTTGGTCCACTTTAAAACTGTAAGGCAGTTTTTAAACCTTGTCCTGTGTCTTACCATTCCTATTAAACAGCCTCGGCCCCCTAGTAAAGTCTTTGGACTACGTGCCAAACCGGGCTGTTAGCTTGAGAGAATCTAAATGAGCTTTGAGCTTAATTTCTTCCTGACTTTGGACACCTTTGAGCACCTTTCAGCTGCGGCGCATCTCTCACACAGGATGCTGCTGGCCCATAATGCCTCGGCCTATAATGCACTCCAAGCGTTGTGGTCTACAGCCTCCCATCCTGGCTTACCATCAGATAATCAAGCCGGATCAGAATGGAAAATGAAGCTGATGTTCGTCGTAATGATACCTATGAAGAAGATACTGAGAGTGCTGGATGCACGGGTTATGGCAGTCATTATAACCTGGCATTCCGGGAATTAATTAGCATTAAAAGTCGCAAAAACCATGGCTGCTGACTGATTGGAAATGATGAGAATCACCCCCAGTGTATTGGGTGTGCTTGTGCTTTTTAAAAGGCTGTTTGACCTTGGTGGCAAGAGCAGAATTAACACTAAGGCCTCTTTCACATTGAGGCGTTTTTTATGCGGTACAGCGCTAAAAATAGCGCTGCTATACCGCATGAAAAATCATGCCCTGTAGTGTTCAATGTGAAAGCCCGAAGGCTTTCACATTGAAGCGGTGCGCTAGCAGGAGCGCACCAAAAGTCCTGCTAGCCGCATTTACCGCGGTATAGGAGCGGTGTTCCTGCCCCTTCCTATTGAAATCAATGGGAAAGCGCGGTAATACCGCCCGCAAACCCTTTTTCGGCCGCTAGCGGGGGTTAAAACCTCACCGCTAGCGCCCGAATATCGTGGTAAATACGACGGTATAGCCGCGCTACAAATAGTGCGGCTATACCGTCACCGCGGCTGCACGCCTCAATGTGAAAGCAGCCTAAATGATGGCGGTGACTGATAAATACACCTCATGAGCTCATATACTGTACTCTATTTATTAAGTGTTATTGCATAGCAAGACCACTAAGGCCCCGTACACACGACCAAACATGTATGCTGAAACTGGTCCGCGGGCCAGTTTCAGCATACATGTTCGGTCGTGTGTAGGCGCGAGCGGGCCGAATTCCAGTAAACATTTGCCCGCCGGGCCTTTTCCCAGCAGACAAATATTCCTGGACGTGTTTTAAAACCGTCCGCTGGAATCCTGCCCGCTCGGACATGTACGGTCCTCAGTACAGACCTACCGTACATGTCCGAGCGCCCGCCGTCCCTCGCATGCGTTGAATGACTTTGACGCATGCGTGGAAGCCTTTAAATGGCAGGCCCGCCCACGTCGCCGCGTCATCGCTGCGTCATCGTTGCGGCGACGACGCGGACACTCCCCGCATAGTGTTTACGCGCGGACTGGTTAGTACAACCATCGTACAGAAGCCCTCTGGCAGGCATGTACGGTGAAAACGGTCCGACGGACCGCTTTCATCGTACATGTTTGCTCGTTAGTACCCGGCCTTACTGTTATCTCACATATATATTATTCTTATTATAGCCAAATTTACCACCCTAACTCCTCCCACAGCTTTTACACTACATAGACAGTAATATACCGAAATGGTTCATGAAATATCGTAGTTTTTGAGGCAAAATTTATCCCGTAGGAATGAATGGCGAAATGTTCAAAACTAGAGTGGGAGCTGACAAAAACTGAAAAATCAGGACATGGGGCCAGATTCACAAATGAGATACGACGGCGTTTCTCCTGATACGCCGTTGTATCTCTGTTTCTATCTATGTGACTGATTCATAGAATCAGTTACGCATAGATAGCCAGAAGATCCGACAGGTGTAATTGTTTTACACTGTCGGATCTTAGGATGCAGTACCGCGGCCGCCGCTGGGGGGGAGTTTGCATCGTAAACCATCGTCGGGTATGCAAATTAGCAGTTACGGCGGATCCACGGCGGTTTTTCGCGTTCGCTACGTCGCCGCTTGTCAAGTTTCCCCTCGCAAAGTTACACTTTTTTTTGGTGCCTTAACTTTAGTCAGCAAGTGTATTGCTGTCTAAAGTATGGCCGTCGTTCCCGCGTCGAAATTTAAAAATCAACGTCGTTTGCGTAAGCCGTCCAGGAATACGGAAGTACGCTACGCATGTCGCCGTTCAAAAAAATGACGTCACGGCGCGCAAAGCACGGCGGGAGTTCGGAAATGAAGCATGCGCGGTAGGTCCGGCGCCCATTTAAATTGGCCCTCCTTACGCCGGACGCCGCGGGCGTAGTTTTCATCGCAAGTGCTTAGTGAATCAGGCACTTGCGATGAAAAATTGCGGCGGTGTAACTTATCTAGGATAAGTTACGCCGCCGCGATTCTACGTGAATCTGGCCCATGATTTTTAAACTGCCACCACTCACTTATTTTCAAGCTCACCTACACATAATCAAATTTCGAAATTTAAAAATCAACGTCGTTTGCGTAAGCCGTCCGGGAATACGGAAGTACGCCCAAATTTCAAAACGTTCAGCTATCCCTGCTGCCACTACACATGTCTACGGCTAAGCCATAGTCCTGATAGTTTTCGTAATATGACCATTTGTTTGCAACTCACGCCATCCATTGACATTCATTGAAACTCCACTGTAGCCACTCCATAAATTTACTCTGCCCAGTCCAACCTTTCCACAGTTACTCCAACCACTCCAACCACACAACAGTTACTCAAGCCACTCCACCCAGTTACCCCACCCACTCCAGTTGTAGACTACTGTGGAGGAAAGAACACTTCACACAATTTCCCCAGAAATTGTAGCTTTTCTAGTTAGTTATTATTTCTCATGTGGCCAATGTGGTATCGGAAACAAGACAGAAAAAAAAGCAATCTCTAAACTTAACCCAGCTCTTGGGCAACCCTTCACACTTAACCCAACACCTTACAGTTAAAGTATGTATAGGAATATTTGTTTTGCTTGTTTTGGCTAGGGTAGGGGAAGGTTGCATTCCCTATCAGTCTATTTTGTTTCTATCTGTGTCTTATTGGCCAGGATCCTGCACAACTGTGCAAGACTTAGGGGAAGGCTGGAGGTCAAGCCTTTCCAATTACGGTAACCTCCCTTTCTAGCCTCTAAGGCCTTCTAATCTTATAGCCTCACTTATGTCCATGTCTTTATAGACCTTTCTTATTGCACTTGTGGGCAGTCATGTTGGAAAATGAAGTTGCAATCCCCAAACTGTTCCCACAAAGTTGGGAGCATTAAATTGTCCAAGATGTCTTGGTATGCTGACCCTTAAGAGTTCCCTTTACTGAAACTAAGGGGCCAAGTCCAACCCCTGAAAAACAGCCGCACACCATAATCCCCCCTCCACCAAATGATTTGGACCCGTGCACAAAGCAAGGTCCATAAAGACATGGATGAGCGAGTTTGGGTGGAGGAACTTGACTGGCCTGCACTCAACCCTATAAAACACCTTTAGGATAAATTAGAGCGGAGAATGAGAGCTAGGCTTCCTCGTCCAACATCACAAATGCAATTTTGGAAGAATGGTCAAACATTCCCATAGACACGCTCCTAAACCTTGTGGACATGGATGCCGTTACAGTTCATATGTGTGTAAAGGCAAGTGTCCCGATATTTTTGGCAATATAGTGTATGTATAACCAGCAGTTCTTTGGTTTTGTTGACTAAGGGTAAGGTTTAACTACTAGCCGACCAGCCACCGTCATTAAACGGCGGCAGGTCGGCTCTCCTGGGCGAGAGCCCGTAGCTATACGTCCGCTTTTAGAGCGGCCACTAGGGGCGCGTGCGCGCGCCCCCCGCTCACCCCCGACTCCCGTGCGTGTGCCCGACGGGCTCGATCGCCGCCGGGCACCCGCGATTGCTCTTTTCAGAGCGGGGACCGGGAGCTGTGTGTGTAAACACACAGCTCTCGGTCCTGTCAGCAGGGGAAATGCTGATCTTCTGTTCATACAATGTATGAACCGAGGATCAGTGTTTCCCCTAGTGAGGCCACCCCCCCCACAGTTAGAACACACCCAGAGACATACTTAACCCCTTCCCCGCCCCCTAGTGTTAACCCCTTCCCTGCCAGTGGCATTTTTATAGTAATCCAATGCATTTTTATAGCACTGATCGCTATAAAAATGCCAATGGTCCCAAAAATGTGTCAAAAGTGTCCGCCATAATGTCGCAGTACCGATAAAAAATCGCTAATCGCCGCCATTACTAGTAAAAAAATATATTAATAAAAATGCCATAAAAATCCCCCCTATTTTGTAAATGCTATAACTTTTGCGCAAACCAATCAATAAACGCTTATTGCGTTTTTTTTTTTACAAAAAATATGTAGACGAATACGTATCGGCCTAAACTGAGGAAAAAAAAGTATTTTTATATATTTTTGGGGGATATTTATTACAGCAAAAAGTTAAAAATATTAATTGTTTTCTAAATTGTCGTTCTATTTTTGTTTATAGCGCAAAAAATAAAAACTGCAGAGGTGATCAAATACCACCAAAAGAAAGCTCTATTTGTGGGGAAAAAAGGACGCCAATTTTGTTTGGGAGCCACGTCGCACGACCGCGCAATTGTCAGTTAAAGCGGCGCAGTCCCGAATCGCAAAAAGTGCTCTGGTCTTTGGGCAGCAATATGGTCCGGGGGTTAAGTGGTTAAATGCCTGTCAAGGGGTTTTGTGTCCAGTTAGGGAGATTTTCCTTCACTTCTTGTTCCACAGACACCACTAAAAATGAAAGGAAATCCCTACAAAGAGAAGAGAAATTCCCAAATTAGACAGTTCACACCGGAGCATGTGAAAGAGTTCCCCTCCACCTATTGTTCTTATGGCAACTCTGAAAGTTTGGATTTCCTCTACTTTCTGATTCTAAGGCAGTGGTGACTAGAAAAAATAGAGAGTGAATCCATCCAGTGGGGACACAAAGAACAACAAAAAACTTGAAGGAGGCCTCTCGATAAGCTCACGTACATGGGTGGAAACTGCCCTAAAAATATGATCTTGACAGCGTGAATGGAAGCACGCAGCTTAATGGTATAATAAAGTGTAATTGATACTACTCATTATGACGATAGCGTTGTACGCTGTTTTCTACTGATGATATCGAGGTGTGTATAAACCCCCTATTCTCCTTACTACCACTACCACCTTTTTTCCTTTCTTGAATCTCTTCTCCTTCCCATGCAGGGGTGCCACGAATTGGGGGGGTTGCCCTGGGGACCTCTGGGCCCCCTACAAAAATAAAATAAAAAAATATATATATTAAAAAAAAAAATGCCATACGGGGCCCTGGGGACCTCTGGGCCCTTTAATAATAATAATAATAAAAAAAAATATATATATATATATATATATATATATATATATATATATATATATATATATATATATATATATATATATATATATAAAAATAAAAAAAAACGTTATAAAAGGGTGGTTGCCATCCAGGGCACTGGGGACCTCTGGGCCCTTTAATAAAAAAATAATGTTTTATAAAAAAAAGGGGGGGTTGCCATCCGGCGCCCTGGGGACCTCTGGGCCCCTTACAAAAAAAAGAAATAAAAAACATATATATTAAAATAAAATTGCCATCCGGGGCCCTGGGGACCCCTGGGCCCTTTAATAAAACATATATAAAAAAAAAAAAATATGTTATAATTTTTTTTTAAAAGGGGGGTTGCCATCCAGGGCCATGGGGACCTTTGGGCCCCTAGGGACCTCTGGCCCTTTAATTAAAATAATAAAAAAATATATATAATAATGTTTTATAAAAAAAAAAAGGGGGGGTTGCCATCCGGCGCCCTGGGGACCTCTGGGCCCCTTACAAAAAAAAGAAATAAAAAACATATATATTAAAATAAAATTGCCATCCGGGGCCCTGGGGACCCCTGGGCCCTTTAATAAAACATATATAAAAAAAAAAAAATATGTTATAATTTTTTTTTAAAAGGGGGGTTGCCATCCAGGGCCATGGGGACCTTTGGGCCCCTAGGGACCTCTGGCCCTTTAATTAAAATAATAAAAAAATATATATAATAATGTTTTATAAAAAAAAAAAGGGGGGGTTGCCATCCGGGGCCCTGGGGACCTCCGGGCCCCTTACAAAAAAAAAGAAGGGGGTTGCCATCCAGGCCCCTGGGGACCTCCGGGCCCCTTACAGGTGTACAGCCTGTACCCCCCTGATGGGGGGGGGGGACGGGGGGGCAAGAAGAAACCGCTTTCCTGAGACTTATGCAATAAGACTATGCTGAGAGTCACGAGACTGTATCTTTGAGTCATGGCGGACCGCCTCCGGCTGGAGGTCCATGACATCTGTACACCTATCTAGGCAGGGCTGGACTGGGACAAAAATTTGGCCCTGGACTTCATCCAGACTGGCCCACTTTGACAGGTCTCTCCCATGGCGGCCGGACAACTCCCGCACCCACCCAAGCCCCCTCTCCCCCTTCACTAGCCACTAGCCATTCTACTTTATTAGAGTAGAACGGCTGGTGCTGGTACTGGTACTCTATAGGCAATACCAGTGGGGAAGCTAGACATTATTTCACCCGGGGCAAAGAATCAGTTTGGTGCCCCCCCCCCATGGGACAAGATTAGGCAGAAGGGAGAAACTCCCAGGCCATAGCTGTTGAGTCAGCTGTCTGTCCCCTCCCCCATGCACCTCTGTCGTCCCCCCTGCTCCTCTGGTCCTCCCCCTGCTTCTCTGTTCCCCCCAGGTGAGCGCTGCAGGAAGGGAAAGATAGAGGAGCGGAGGGGGGGCGGCGGTCCGCTGTCACTGAAGCCGGCCCACTGAGCCATCGGCCCAGCAGGAAACTCCCTGTAGTCCCAATGGCCAGTCCATCCCTGTATCTAGGCAAGGTTTTTTTTTTAGGAGGGGGGTTGAGGTTGGGGAGTGTCACCAGTTTACTGTGATCATTTTTGTGTTATGGTCTCTGTAATGTGTACCGGTAATTTTGTGACTGGCTGTTTCCACGTCGTGCGGCTTGTTGTCCTATGTAATGTATAAAACGCAATAAAAAATCATAAAAAAAAAATAAAAATAATCCACACCGTGCATTCAAGCTAAGCCATACCGGAAATAATACGTTGTATAGAACATTTTCTAAGATTACAGTCTGCTGGCATTTTAGGCTTTTAAGAAAATCATAGTGATGTAAAAAAAAAAAAAATCATTTGCATACATTTATTGCTTTCCTTTTGTTGCTGAAAACTTGTTCTGTTCGGCACATTTCCTTCCAGATCGGGAAGAATACATCATTCGGCGTGTCTGGCGGTGAATAGGCGGTGAGAGGGGGGGGGGGGGAGGTACATTGTACTCTGGTGCTTGTTAATAAAAATAGAGGCTAAAAAAGACTTCACAGAAGTTCAGGCAATCTAAAAATTGTGACTGTCTGGATATGTTCACCTCGTTCTGCAGCTCCCCGCAGGGAAGAAAACTTCATAAGCCGGAGTGTTTTCACCTCCGCAAGTAGAGAGGCTGTTAAAGTATTACAAAAAAATCTTTAGAAAGTAATTTAACCTGAAAGAACTATAATGGCCGCCATGGCTTCTAAAACACTAGCTGCTTGGCTGTAGACAGGGGCGGACCGACCATTCGAGCACTCGGGCAGTGCCCAAGGGCCCCATGCCACTAGGGGGCCCCATCAGGGTGTATGTGTATACTGTATATGTATACTGTGGGCCAGATTCACAAAGAGATACGACCGTGTATCTACAGATCCCCCATCGTATCTCTGACGTAAACTGGTCCTATCTATGCGCCTGATTCATAGAATCAGTTACGCATAGATAGGACTAAGATCTGACAGTGTTACAATGTGTTACACTGTCGGATCTTTTTTTCAATTTAAAAACGGCGCCGGGGGCGTTCCCGCTGATTTACGATAAATAATATGTAAATCAGCGAGATACGCAAATTCACGAACGTACGCGGACCCGACGCAGTCTTCTTACGACGTTTCCGTAGCGGCGTACCCGTCGTATACTTACCCCTGCTTTTATCAGGCGCAGCCAATGTTAAGTATAGCCGGCGTTCCCGCGTCGAATTTGAATTTTTTAATGTCGTTCGCGTACGCCGATTCACAAACACGCGCGTCGCAAGTCACGCTCATGTCGAAACCACTGACGTCCTAGTGACGTCAGTGGGAGCAATGCACGCCGGGAAATTCCCTGGACGGCGCATGCGGGAACGCGCCTGATTTAAATAGTACACTCCCCCTAGCCGCGGAATTTGAATTCCGCCGGGGGATTTAGGATCCGCCGTCGCAAGTTTGGAGGTAAGTGGTTTGTGAATTAGCCACTTGCCTCTTAAACTTGCGGGAGCGGATCTTAAATCACGTAGATCGAGCGGATCTATAGATCCGCTGATCTACGTGAATCTGGCCCTGTGTGTGTATACTGTTAGGTAGATTCACAAAGAGTTAGGCCGGCTTATCTACAGATAAGCCGACCTAACTCTGAATCTACGCCGACCTATGTTTAAGTGTATTCTCTAACAGAGATACACTTAAACATACCTAAGATAGGCTGGCTTGCGCCATTCTATCTTAGGCTGCAATGTTTCTTTTGCCCGCTAGATGGCGCTGCCATTGCGGCCGGCCTAGATTATGTAAATGAGGGTCTACGCCGATTCCCGACGATTTACGAGCGTACGCCGGGCCTACACCGTCGAGTTACGTCGTCTCCGTACGCGATAGGCCGCCTAAAGTTATTCCACCTATGAGGTTCCCGCCGCGAGGTTCGAATTTTTTACGTCGTTTGCGCAAGTCGTCCGCGAATCGGGATTTACGTCGTTTACGTACGCGTCGAAATCAATGGGCCCGTACGGCCTACTTAGCCGCAATGCGCACTGGGAAATGTAGTCGCCCGGCGCATGCGCAGTGTAAAAAACGTCAAAAAACGTGAGGTCAAGCCTCATTTCAATAATACACGCCCCCCTCCCAGTCATTTGAATTAGGCGCGCTTACGCCCCCTCGTTTTAGGCTACGCCGCCTAAAATTTGAAGGTAAGTGGTCTGAGAATCACTTTTAGCCTAAATAATTTAAGGTGGTGTAGCCTAAAAAGAGCAGGCTAGGCCGTCCTAATTTTAGGCGCCCGTACGTGAATCTACCCCTGTGTGTGTATATTGTGTGTCTGTGTGTGTATACTGTGTATGTATACCATACCTCCCAACCGTCCCGGATTCAGCGGGATCCTCCTGCAATTCAAAGCAACATTACGGGTGGCGACATTCCGTGCCTCCATGTTTGGTTTCCCCACACCATGTTTGGTGTCCAGGTTCCTGGCCTGTGATTGGGCGTATTGGCGTCATGTGTGGCGTGGGGCTAGCCTGTCTACGAACGTCTAGAAGTCCCGCCTCTGCACATGACGGCTATACGCCCAATCACAGTGAGGGAAATACCGACTGGTGGATGATGGAGGTGCAGGTAGATGGCGGGCTGCAGGCGGGGAGTCGGGACAGAGGTATTTGCACAGGTAGGAGAACCCCCCCCGCTCAACAACTCAGATACCCCCCCGCTCAACAACTTTGATGCCCTGCCCCCCCCGCTCAACAACTCTGATCCCCGCCCCTCCCCCCGCTCAACAACTTTAGTCCCCGCCTCCCCCCCTGCTCAACAACTTTGATCCCCCCCCCGCTCAACAACTCTGACCCCCCCGCTCAACAACTTTAATTCCCGCCTCCCCCCCGCTCACGCTCAACAACTTTGATCCCTGGCCACTGTATGTGTGTGTGTATGCTGTGTTGCCCCATAATCTATTGCCTGGTGGCCCCATAATCTTCTATTGCCCGGGGGCCCCTTGAGGTGTCAGTCCGCCCCTGGCTGTAGAGTCTGTAGTCTTCTTCCTTTTAAGACACATATAAACTCCATCAGAATAAACGTTTCAATGTGTATTAACCACTTCAGCCCCGGAGGATTTGGCCGGGCCGGGACATTTTTTTTTTGCCTTGTGGCACTGCATCGCTTTAACCACTTAAGGACCACCTAACGCCGATATACGTCGGCAGAATGGCACGGCTGGGCACAATCACGTACCTGTACGTCGCCTTTAAGAGCCCAGTGCAGTGGTGATTTGGGGGAATTTATGTTGGGAGGGGGGATGGGGGGGAAGATGATTTGTGCTAGGAGTGGTGATTTTGGGGGATTAATGTTGGGTGGGGGGATGGGGGAAGAGGATTTGTCCTAGGAGTGGTGATTTTGGGGGATTTATGTTGGGAGGGGGGATAAGACTTGTGCTAGGAGTGGTGGTTTTGGGGGATTTATGTTGGGAGGGGGGATAAGACTTGTGCTAGGAGTGGTGGTTTTGGGGGATTTATGTTGGGAGGGGGGATAAGACTTGTGCTAGGAGTGGTGGTTTTGGGGGATTTATGTTGGGAGGGGGTGGGGAAGAAATATTGTGCTAGGAGGGGGATTTCAAGGGGGGGGTGTTGTGCTAGAAGAGGTGATATGGTAGAGGAGAGAGAGAATTTGTACTAGACAGGGATTTTTTTCCTCCTGGCCTCTAGATGACCTTGTCCCAGCGCTGATAGCGAGGTTCCGTTGCCCCCCCCCCCCGGGGTACCAATTCCTCCACCAACCCCCCCGCAGACCCGACACACTTATTCTGTAAACGATAGCTCCTAATTGTATTCTTGGAAGGGATGGGACGATGCCACCTCTGCGGCGTCTGGCACTGGGCAGAGCCCGCGAGTCGCCCCCCGGGGGTGAGTTTTGTATTTTCATGACGGATTAGGGACGGCGCTGCCCTCTGCAGGTGACATTCTCTGGCACCCGGTGGAAAAAGCCGACGACATCGCGTCTGCTGCGAATTGATCGCCGAGTCTGCAGCGCGTGCGGCTTCTGATCGCTCTGTCTGCATCCAATGAATATTAATCAGGTCCTTGTTGGGTTTGTGTCTTCCTGACGATGAAAGTGCTTTGGATTGCTTGCCGCCGTCTGGTGTGGCGTTCTGTTTATCTGCGGCGCTCAGGTATTAATCTGATAAATGAATCATGTGGATACATCAGGAGGAGGCGAGGAGTGTAATATTATTACATGTATTATTATTTTTTTCTCTAAATCTCGAATCTTTAGCAAGCTGCCAGTAAAGTGAGGTGCTAACACAGAGGCCGTCTTTAAGGCAAGGGCAAAAGGGGAAGCTGCCCTGGGCCCTGTCATTGCTGTGGGGCCCAAAGCAGCTGCCTCATACTTGCCAACTGTCCCAGTTTAACCACTTAAGCCCCGGACCAAATTGCAGCTAAAGGACCCGGCCAGGTTTTGCGATTCGGCACTGCGTCACTTTAACCTACAATTGCGCGGTCGTGCGACGTTGCTCTCAAACAAAATTGGCGTCCTTTTTTCCCCACAAATAGAGCTTTATTTTGGTGGTATTTGATCACCTCTGCGGTTTTTAGTTTTTGCGCTATAAACAAAAATAGAGCGACAATTTTGAAAAAAATGCAATATTTTTTACTTTTTTTTATAATAAATATCCCCAAAAAATATATAACATTTTTTTTCCCTCAGTTTAGGCCGATACGTATTCTTCTACCTATTTTTGGTAAAAAAAATCGCAATAAGCGTTTATCGGTTGGTTTGCGCAAAATTTAGAGCGTTTACAAAATAGGGGATAGTTTTATTGCATTTTTATTATTTTTTTTTTTTTTTACTACTAATGGCGGCGATCAGCGATTTTTTTCGTGACTGCGACATTATGGCGGACACTTCGGACAATTTTGACACATTTTTGGGACCATTGTCATTTTCACAGCAAAAAATGCATTTAAATTGCATTCTTTATTGTGAAAATGACAGTTGCAGTTTGGGAGTTAACCACAGGGGGTGCTGAAGGAGTTATGTGTCACCTAGTGTGTGTTTACAACTGTAGGGGGGTGTGGCTGTAGGTCTGATGTCATCGATCGAGTCTCCCTATAAAAGGGATCACACGATCGATGCAGCCGCCACAGTGAAGCACGGGGAAGCCGTGTTTACATACAGCTCTCCCCGTTCTTCAGCTCCGGGGAGCGATTGCGAGGGGGCGGCTAGAAACGAATAGCCGCGTCCTCGTCCCGGATTGCTCCCACGGAAGAACCGACCGCCGCATGTACCAGGGGGGTGGTCCCGATCGGACCCCCAACCCACGTCTAGGCAGGGACGTATGGGTACGCCCATCTGCCTGTACGTGCCATTCTGTGGACGTACATATACATGCGGCGGTCGTTAAGTGGTTAAATTCCCTTGTCCCTTGAAGTTTTAGTCCTGTGCTGTGTCCTGATATCTCAGTGTGAAGTGCTGCTACTAGTGCTGCCCAGTTCTGCCCTATTGTTGTGTACGGAGGACTCACCTGCAGACCCAGGGCCCGGATTCACAAAGCACTTACGCCGACGTATCTCGAGATACGCCGCGTAAGTGTAAATATGCGCCGTCGTATCTGTGCGCCGGACTCTGAAACCTAGATACGCCTGAAAATAGGCTTCATCCGACCGACGTAACCGGCGTATCGTGGGCGCATATTTACGCTGGCCGCAAGTGGCGCTCCCATTGGTTTCCTATTCAAATATGGAAATGAGGGAGATACGTCGATTCACGAACGTACTTGCGCCCGGCGCATAATATACGCGGTTTGCGTATGTCTTATGTCCGACGTAAAGTTATTCCCCATATAGGAGGCGCAACCCATGCTAAGGTATGGACCAGGGAACACAGCCGTCGTATTTTACGTCGTTTACGTAGTACGTGAATAGGGCTGGGCGTAGGTTACGTTCACGTCGTAGGGAGTGATCCATCGTATCTTAGGGAGTAGTTCCGACGTGATTCTGAGCATGCGCACTGAGATGCGTCCACGGGACGGCGCATACGCCGTTCGTTTTAAGTGCTTGTATGGCGCTTGGCCCATCATTTGCATGGGATCACGCCTCATTAGCATGGCTCACGCCCACTTCCACCTACGCCTGTAGACTGTACACTCACTACTTTTACATTGTAGCAAAGTGTCATTTCATCAGTGTTGTCACATGAAAAGATAGAAGAAAATATTCACAAAAATGGGAGGGGTGTACTTACTTTTGTGAGACATTGTATATGCAGCCAGAGCAGTCAAAATGTGCATAACATGAATTTTTAAGTTCCTCGGGGGTGGAGACTAATACGAGGGTTGGTCAGTATTCAATTTGCTGTGTATGTATTACTGTGTAATATGTTTTGTTTCGTTATTTACATAAATCTGTTCCGTTAAATTCGTTCAAATCGGTTTCTGGGATTAGTTTAATTTATTATTTTTCGAATCGATTCAAAAAGGTTTTCGAATAGTTTTCGATTTAAAATCGTTTTCCAATTTCCAAAAATAATAAAATAGAATAGAAAAAAAAAGGAATAGAATAGAGATTTGTTTTTTTATATTCTATTCTTTTATTTGCTATTCTATTTTATTCTCTTTGGAAAACAATTAAAATTTGCAAAGTTTTCGAATTCGAAAACTCTTATGCCGCGTACACACGATGCATTTTTCATGGCGAGAATTTTTTTTTCTTTTTTTTTAATTGGTCGTGAAAAACGGTCATGTGTGGGCTCCAGAGCATTTTTCTCGACGAGAAAAATGGGCATTAAAATTTTTCGAACCTGCTCTATTTTTTATTGTCGTTCTTTTTCACGTCGTGAAAAGCGGTTGTGTGTACACTTTAACGAGGGGGAAAAGAAACGCGCATGCTCAGAAGCAAGTTATGAGACGGGAAAATTAGCATAAGCAGCCCAAAGGGGGGGCGCCATTCGAATGGAACCTCCCCTTTATATTGCCGTCGTACGTGTTGTACGTCACCGCGCTTTGCTAGAGCATTTTTTTATCACGATCATGTGTGTAGGCAAGGCAGGCTTGAGAGGAATTGTGAGACACACAGGTCCCAGAAGACAGCAGGGACAAGTGAGAATGTGCAGCGTGACTCGCGCAATGCGCAGTAGGGAACCAGGCTGTGAAGCCGCAAGGCTTCACTTCCTGATTCCCTTACCGAAGTTAACGGCGCCTCTGGAAGCCAAGGCACAGATCGACTTCGGGTGCCGACATTTCACACTGCCCAAAGCCAGGACTAACCACCCGCCCACACAGCAGGAGGAGCTGAGCTGCTGAGTCAGTGCTGGGAGTCGGGAGCAGGAGGAGCTGAGCTGCTGAGTTAGTTCTGGGAGGCGGGAGCAGGAAAAGCTGAGATGGTAAGTCAGTGCTGGGAGGCAGGAGAAGGAGGAGCTGAGCTGCTGAGTCAGTTCTGGGAGGCGGGAGCAGGATGAGCTGAGCTGGTAAGTCAGTGCTGGGAGGCGGGAGCAGGAGGAGCTGAACTGCTGAGTCAGTGCTGGGAGGTGGGAGCAGGAGGAGCTGAGATGGTAAGTCAGTGCTGGGAGGCAGGAGAAGGAGGAGCTGAGCTGCTGAGTCAGTTCTGGGAGGCGGGAGCAGGATGAGCTGAGCTGGTAAGTCAGTGCTGGGAGGCGGGAGCAGGAGGAGCTGAACTGCTGAGTCAGTGCTGGGAGGTGGGAGCAGGAGGAGCTGAGCTGCTGAGTCAGTTCTGGGAGGCGGGAGCAGGAGGAGCTGAGCTGCTGAGTCAGTTCTGGGAGGCGGGAGCAGGAGGAACTGGTAAGTCAGTGCTGGGAGGCGGGAGAAGGAAGAGCTGAGCTGGTAAGTCAGTGCTGGGAGGCAGGAGAAGGAGGAGCTGAGCTGCTGAGTCAGTTCTGGGAGGCGGGAGCAGGATGAGCTGAGCTGGTAAGTCAGTGCTGGGAGGCGGGAGCAGGAGGAGCTGCTGAGTCAGTGCTGAGAGGCGGAAGCAGGGGGAGCTGAGCTGCTGAGTCAGTGCTGAGAGGCGGGAGCAGGAGGAGCTGAGCTGCTGAGTCAGTTCTGGGAGGCGGGAGCAGGAGGAACTGGTAAGTCAGTGCTGGGAGGCGGGAGAAGGAGGAGCTGAGCTGGTAAGTCAGTGCTGGGAGGCGGGAGCAGGAGGAGCTGGGCTGCTGAGTCTGTGCTGGGAGGCAGAATCAGGAGGAGCTGCTGAGTGAGTGCTGGGAGGCGGAAGCAGGAGGAGATGAGCTGCTGAGTCAGTGCTGAGAGGCGGAAGCAGGGGGAGCTGAGCTGCTGAGTCAGTGCTGAGAGGCGGGAGCAGGAGGAGCTGAGCTGCTGAGTCAGTTCTGGGAGGCGGGAGAAGGAGGAGCTGAGCTGGTAAGTCAGTGCTGGGAGGCGGGAGAAGGAGGAGCTGAGCTGGTAAGTCAGTGCTGGGAGGCGGGAGCAGGAGGAGCTGGGCTGCTGAGTCTGTGCTGGGAGGCGGGATCAGGAGGAGCTGCTGAGTCAGTGCTGGTAGGCGGAAGCAGGAGGAGCTGAGCTGCTGAGTCAGTGCAGGTAGGCGGAAGCAGGAGGAGCTGAGCTGCTGAGTCTGTGCTGGGAGGCGGGAGCAGGAGGAGCTGAGCTGCGAAAGGGTAGAAGGGGACGCTGAACTGGGTAATTGATTGGAACAGGGAGGGAAAGCTAAGCTTCTGAAAGAAAGACTTGAACCAATTTAATACTCGCTGTGAAGTTTGAAAATTAATTACTCCACAGTGCTTGCAGCTAAAGAGGTCAGTGAGGGCTTGTTTTAAAGCTTATATATAACCAAAGCCTGGCCACAGTTCTACCTAAAATCACTTAATTAAAATGTTTATATACTGTGTATATATATATACACACATAAAGATATAAATAAATATATCACTGTATTTCAAACAGCTATCCCAGGGTACAACATTGTTGTCGCAATGGGCTAGCTGTTTCTATATTCAGAATATTTTTTGGGGAAAATAATGCCGATGTTGGGTCGTTAGTGTGTTGCTGACGATTTTCCTGTCTTTTCCATCTTTTTCAGATAATTGCAACGATCCCTTGGTATCCCAGCTGCCGCATTCGGCGTTTGACAGCTCCTCGCAACTGTTCAGCCACGGCAACGCGAAGCTCAACAGCCACAATGGTAAGATCGGCGTTTGAAAAATCTGTCACTGTCTAGAGGACTGCCATGAATAATTCATCCGGCTGCGAGTGTCTAACCAGAATCAGCTCCGCGTCTGAGAATTATTACAAGCAAACAGATTTTTTTTTTTTCCCCCCTGAAATATCTTTAGCAAAATCAACAAGGTGTGGAGTAAAAAGAAGAAGCATCTCAATGTGGAGTCCATCTGGTGCTTTTATTAAAGCCGATCTTCAAAGGGGGGGAGTGTGTTGTTTAACCACTTAACCCCCCGGACCATATTGCTGGTCGAAGACCAGAGCACTTTTTTGCGATTCGGCACTGCGTCGCTTTAACTGACAATTGCGCGGTCGTGCGACGTGGCTCCCAAACAAAATTGGCGTCCTTTTTTTCCCACAAATAGAGCTTTCTTTTGGTGGCATTTGATCACCTCTGCGGTTTTTAGTTTTTGTGCTATAAACAAAAATAGAGCGACAATTTTGAAAAAAAAACATATTTGTAACTTTTTGCTATAATAAATATCCCCAAAAAATATATAAAAAAACGTTTTTTTTTTCCTCAGTTTAGGCCGATACGTATTCTTCTACATATTTTTCGTTAAAAAAATTGCAATAAGCGTTTATTGATTGATTTGCGCAAAAATTATAGGGGCAGATTCTCGTAGATCGGCGTAAATGTCGGCGGGCGTAACGTATCTCATTTACTTTACGCCGCCGCAAGTTTTACAGGCAAGTGCTTTATTCACAAAGCACTTGCGTGTAAAGTTGCGTCTGCGTAGCGTAAATCAACCGGCGCAAGCCCGCCTAATTCAAATTAAGGGGTAGGGGGCGTGTAGCATTTAAATTAAGCGCGTTCCCGCGCCGAACGTACTGCGCATGCGCGTCCGAAAAATATCCCAGGGTGCATTGCTCCAAATGACGTCGCAAGGACGTCATTGGTTTCGACGTGAACGTAAATGGCATCCAGCCCCATTCACGGACGACTTACGCAAACAACGTAAATTTACAAATTTTGACGCGGGAACGACGGCCATACTTAACATTGATTGCGCCTCATATACCATGGGGCAACTTTGCGCCGGGACAAGCCTAACGTAAACGTTGTAACTTTACTGCGTCGGCCGCACGTACGTTCGGGAATTCGCGTATCTAGCTAATTTGCATACTCGACGGGCAAAACCTAGCGGACAAAAAAAAAATTGCATTTAAGATCCGACGGCGTAAGAGCCTTACGCCTGTCGGATCTAATGGTCATCTATGCGTAACTGATTCTAAGAATCAGTCGCATAGATACGACGGCCCAGATTAGGACTTATGACGGCGTACATGGCGTTGCACCGTCGTAAGCCCTTTGAGAATCTGGGCCATAGCGTTTACAAAATAGGGGGTATTTTTATGGCATTTTTATTAATATTTTATTTTTTACTAGTAATGGCGATCTAAAGATCCACTGACCTATCTGAATCTGGCCCCCTGTACGTGTAAAGGCAGGCGTCCCAATACTTTTGGTAACATAGTGTGTGTGTGTATATATATATATATATATGTTCTGATCTTTCCAGATACTCCGTATTCATGCCAGCCGATAGACATCTATATTTTATTAGTGGTTCCGGCAGCTGGTGACACTCCTTGAAGTTGTCAGTCAGATGTCATTTCATTTCATCCAGAACTACTTTATTGCTCACGATCCTCCAATTATTTCATGACATCAGCCGGCGCTGTATGTAGAGCTTTGCTGTGAAGTGTTGGAGAATTCCGGGACGGAGAAGCAGATTGTCGGAAACATGCAGAGAATGATGAGCAGGACTCCCCTATCACTCATTTCTAGCACAGCTTTATGTGTGTGTTACTCAGAGTCTTCTGACTTTCCATATTACGTTGACCTAAAATTGCATTTCAATGAAGAATATAACGGAGCGGCGCTGACGATTGTGGGGCCATCTGTGCTTTTAGAACTGGGACCTTCTGTGCTCTGCCTGCTCCTTCCTGTACCCTAGACATTAGAATATGGAATAATGAGACCTATTATTCTTTCCTTTTTTTTTTGGCAACATTTTTATTATTCTTTCTTTTTTTTACAAACTTCTTAGAACACAGCGGGAGGCTGTACTGCGGGAAACCTTTTGTGGACATCGGGCATTATACATCGGGATGCGCAAACTGATTTGGAAATGAGTTAAAAGAGAACTTCCAACTTTTTCCACACTCAACTAAATGATTTCTGGGCCAGATTCACAGAGGAAATACGCCGGAGTATCTACTGATACTCTGGCGTATTTTCAAATTTGCCGCGTCGTATCTTTGGGCCAGATCCACAGCCAGCGGGCTTAGCTTAAATGTTCCTATTTAAGTTACACTGCCGCAAAATTTCTACCTAAGTGCCCGATCCACAAAGCACTTACCTAGAAATTTGCAGCTGTGTAACTTAAATCCGTCCGGCGCAAGGCGTGCCCAATCTAATGGGGCGAGTCCCATTTAAATTAGGCGCGCTCCCGCACCGGACGTACTGCGCATGCTCCCGACGTGCTTTGCGCGGATTTACGTTGCGCCGAGTTTCGAGAATCGCGACGGGTGTAAAAGAAAAAAAAAGAGTTGCGGCGGGAAAAAAATGTTTTAAAAAAAAATTGACAGCGACGCGGGAAAGAAGGGTCTACTTTTACATGGTGTACTAAGTTTACACTTTGTAAAAGTAGCCCTAATTTTGCGACGGCAAACTAACACTTACGAAAAAAAAAACGAAAGGGAAAAAGCATTGTGGATCTCCATAAGTGCTAATTTGCATACCCGACGCGGAATTTCGACGAGAAATGCCCCCAGCGGCGGCCGCGGTACTGCATCCTAAGATCCGACAGTGTAAAACAATTACACCTGCCGGATCCTATGGATATCTATGCGTAACTGATTCGATGAATCAGTCGCATAGATAGAAACAGAGATACGACGGCGTATCAGTAGATACGCCTGCGTATCCCTTTTGTGGATCTGGCCCATTATTTGTAATTCACAAAAAAGATACGACGGCTTTTGGCTAAGATCCGACAGGCGTACGGCTTCGTACACCTTCGGATCCTAGGTGTAATTTTCCAGGGGGCCGCTGGGTGTAGTTTGCGTCGTTTTCCAGCGTCGGGTATGCAAATTAGCTGATTACGGCGATCCACGAAGATACGCGCGTTCTTCGCAATCTCTTACGTCGTCGCTAGTCGTTTTTTCCCGTCGCAAACTTAGGCCTGCTTTTTCATGGCTTATATTTAGAACAGCCATGTTAAAGTATGGCCGTCGTTCCCGCTTCAATTTTTTTTTTTTGCGTAAGACGTCCGGGAATCCGAAAAGACGTAACGCACGTCGTCGTTCAAAAAAAAACGTTGGGGCGCCGTAATTTCGCGCAAAGCGTGTCAGGAAATTTTCACACGGAGCATGCGCAGAACGTTCGGCGCGGGAACGCGCCTAATTTAAATGGTGCCCGCCCCATTTGAATTAGGCGGGCTTGCGCCGAGCGGATTTACGTTACACCGCCGCAAGTTTACAGGTAAGAGCTTTGTGAATCAGGCACTTACGCTGTAAACCTGCGGCGGTGTAACGTAAATGGGATACGTTACGCCGCCGCAGCGTAACATATTTGTACCTGAATCTGGCCCTCTGTTCTTACCTGAATATGTGGTCAAATGGCAAGTTATCACTAGTGTGGGAGGATTCTTCTGCAGATGCCTAGTCACTGCCTCCTGGTCTCTCGGTGGGGAGCGAGGAGGAAGGGGATGTGAACGGCGGTGGCTGATACTGAAGTTACCCGCTTCATGGATGCCTTCAATGGAAGTGGCCCTTTTGGGTGATGGCAATTGAAAATCGCTGTACCCAGAGCCGTCTTAATATCATCATGGGCCCCTGGGCAAAGTAATGCTCTGGGGCCCCTACAATGGAGACAGTGCAGGTAAACAGGAGGTAGGAGGCAGAGGAATGTGCCTGCAGATAGACCTACATATCATACTCCCGTTGAACTTTCCCAGAAGGTCACCTGAGATGTGGGAAGTTCGCTCCCAAAGAGGGTCTCATTGTTCCAAAGGATCCTATTGTAGCATAACTTCATGACAAGGGGTGTCAAATGTACCAGCTGGTGCTGGACAAGACTGCATCAATGAATCACTGGTCTTTACTCCCAGAAGAGAAGCTTTGGAGGTCTTTGTGACATGGGACATGAGTTAAAAAGGCTTTGGAAGGGATGGGATTTAAAAAAGGGGGGTAGGGGCTCCTATGTTAGGGTGACCAGACATCTATGTATGAGGGCTTACTGTCCTGTAGAGTCCTGTTGCAGCAAGATACTATTAACTAACAGGGCCAACTATGCACTCAGCATACTTGACAGTGGACTCATCCCCGTTGAAATCTACCAGATGACAGAAGGTCACCAGAGATTCAGTATAAGAAGCCTGCTGTTCTAAGCCGGCTCTTATGTAGGAGGGCTCAGTGTCCTAAAGACTCCTTTTGTAGCATGATAATGTCATGATAAAGGACAGCAACAGGACCAGTTGGAGGTGGGTCCAGACTGCAGCAATGGATCATTGGTCTTCACTAACAGAAAAGGAGCTGTAACGGGAGCCCCTTTTGGGCATAGGGTGACTGAGAAATGATAATTCATGTTTTGCAGGATATCTTGGAATATTACAAGTTGTTAAAGTCTGACTCCAACAGATCAATGGAGTGTTTTCATTCAATGTGGGGACACATGCTTTTGAGGTGTTAATTGAGTCTGCTCCTAGATATCCCATTGTGTGATGCTAATACTGTTTTGTGTCTATTGTACTAATTAAGTCTGTAAAGGTCAGATGTCTAGCTTTGAGGTGTTAATTGGGTCTGGCTTCTGAAAGACCTTTCATTGTGGATGCTAACGACACTATTGATACTATTGATGATAATATGTAATGTGAATAGCAGGTGAAGTCATAACTTCTGACTTCTCAGATGTAGTAATTAGGTCATGTTAATTATGTCAGACCGGTGCCGAAAAGTCTGTGTGATGTGTGGGTGGAGTGTGTCTTTGTCCCTGTGATTAACTAAAAAGACTGAGTTTTACTATTAAAAGTATTCATTCATTTTGGAACCAGAAAGAACAGAGCTTGTGTCTCGTCTTAATTCTGGGGGAATGGATCGTGTCTGTTGGATGGTTGGAGTGTCGGATAAGCTGTCGTGGGTTGATGGAATGGGAATATCGTAAACGGTGGTGACTGTTACAGGAGCCATGAAGGGTCTTGTGACAGTGGACTCAGGTGTGCTAAAAAAGAGCTTGAGATGGAATGGGATGGGGAAGGTGGGTTTCAAAATTTGTCTGAGCATAGGCTCTATAAATCACATCCACATTGAACTTCACCAGATGACAGGAGGTCACCCAAGATGTGGGGAGCCTACTGGTCAAAGCTAACCCGTGTGTAGGAGAGCTCACTGTCCTAAAGACACTTGTTGCAGCATGATAACCTCACAACAAGGCACAACACAGTACCCTTTAGTGGTTGGACTAGGCTGCAGCAGTAGGTCACTAGTCTTCACTCCCAGAAAAGGAGCCATGGATGGCCTTGTGACAGTGGACTCCAAAGACAGCTCCTAAGTTGGAGGGTTTTCTGTGCACTTTGCAAGTGAGGAGTGAACTGGAGCCTTTGGACCTCTTCACAAACATACTTGACGGTGGACTCAGGTGATTTGAAAAGTGCTTTGGAGTGGGATTGGGCTGGGGAAGAGGGGGTCAGAATTTTCTTGACGATAGTCTTTAAAAATTTACATCACCATTAAACTCCACCAGGTGACTGAAGGTCATCTGAGATGAAAGAAGATGGGGCCAGACTGCAGGAATGAATCTCTGGACTTCAGTCCAGAAGAGGAGCCTTGGAGGGCCTTGTGATAGAAGACTGAGGTGCATTAAAAAGGGCATGGCATGGGATAGGGAAGGCTTTTTTTTTTTATTTGCCTGGGGATAGGCTTTAAAAATCACATCCTCATTGAACTTCACCAGATTACAGAAGGTCACCCAAGATGTGGGGTGCCTACAGGAAATAACCAACTCCTATGTAGGAGGGCTCACTGTCCTCAAGACCCCTGTTGCATCTAGATAACTATATGACAAAAACAACATGATTAGTTGGCTGTGGGACCAGACTGTCACAATGGTTTACTGGTCTTTACCCCTAGAGGGGAGCCATAGAGAGTCTAATGACAGTGGACCCAGGTGAGTTAAAAGGGTCTTTGGATGTCCTAAGCTGGACCACTTTTGGAAGGCGATCAGACACAGGGCCCAAAGGTTTACCGAACGCCCTAATCCAGAAGATCCACCCTTCTTTCTGCTTCATGCATTCAACATTCCGCAAAAGACCTACAAAAAATCACTGATCTGCCACCTCCACGACGCGGCCAAAGCATGCATCCCTCTGCTGGAAATCCACACAACCTCCATCTATAGGACCGTGGCACGGAAAGGTGGAAAAAATCAAAAAGATGGAGGATCTTATCCTCACATCCCGCCACCGTCAGGAACGCTATATTAAGACATGGAGAATCTGGAATGTATTTGCCTTCTCTGACGAAGAGAGCGACACAGCTGCTTGACTCTTCCCTAGTGTGTTTGGGCTGCTGGCAGCGGTCCTAGGATGCCTTCCGGACCCCTGTTTGAGTCTAGAACAACAACCTGGGAGATGCACATTCGTCACCCCCCCCCCCCCCCCGCGCTGTACGAAACCAATTCCTATGTTGGAAGACCCCCCTGTCCTAAAGACTCCTATTGCAGCAGAATAACATCATGACCAGCAACAGGACCAGGCCACAACAATAGATCACTGGTCTTCACCCCCAGAAGAGAAGCCATGGGGGGTCTTGTAAGATTGGACTCCAATGCCCACACCTAAGTAGGGGGGCCTTCAATGGACTCACCAGCAAACTTGAGTGAATTGGGTGCTCCATGAGTGAATCTCCACTTTTCAGTCAATGCTGGCTCTGAGTGTCCTGGCCGGATTCACTCATGCCTAATCATTTGGAGTAGAACGTTCCTGGAACATTTAGAGCCCTAGGAAAACAGACAGATGGGCAATGCAATTAAATTATTCAGCAACTTATGCTGGAAAAAAAAAAGCAAGGCTTTATTAGTTATCAAAATATTCAGCATTGTCAGGTCAGCACCAGAGGATTTGGTATAAAACACAGCAAATAAAAATAATTGTATTTTCAAAGTCATCTGTCACGCACCAAAGGGAGGCTTTTATCTGCACATTAAAGGTGCCGCAACAGATGGCATCTATTTATTTCATGCTCTCAAATAAACCGATGCAAAGAGAAGAAGAAAACAGTCTTGCATATCCTAGAGGGAAAGGGGCACATAGTCTGGGTCTAGAACTTAGTCAAGAGCAAGTAATGAAAATTCTTTATTAAAATAGCAAGACTGCTTATTGTAAACCAGCTTGATATATCTGACATTTATTATTAGAGCTAAACTCCAGCCTAAAGTTCTCCTTTAGTTTTTCATAGCACGGGGGGAAGGACTGCCATGTTTTTCAACGCTGCCTGCTGCCATATTGGGGAGGGTTCACCTCACTTCCTGTTTGGTCAACAGTGATTGCTGTGCACTTGTTGTAGCACTGGTTAATATAGGTGGGGTAGTAGTACTTCAAGGTGGTTGAAGAGAAATGTACAGTAGACCTTGTTCTTGTCTTGGGCTGCTTCCTCTCCGAGGGGCTGAAAAGAAGACGTACAGTAGGTATCCAGCTGTGGGTTGAGTGTTGAGGAGCATCGAGTATGAAAGTTAACTACACTAAAGTTTGAGCCCAAATCCTTATTGATCAAGAGAAACCAACGCGTTTCAGGGCTGTCAGACTGGATGCCTTTCAAGCCATTGCACTTTACAGTTGATATCCAGCTGTGGGTTGGGTGTTGAGGAGTGCCCGGTACAAATAAAACTTCACAACACTTAGGTTTGAGTCCCTAACTTTATTGATCAAGAGAATCCAACTGCCTTCCTCCTTCTTTGGGGCTGCCAGATTGGATGCCTTTCAAATCATTGCACCTTGTTTTTGTCTTGGACTGCTTCTTCCCTAAGGGTCTGAAAAGAAGACGTAGAGCAGATATCCAGCTGTGGGCTGAGTGTTGAGGAGCATCGGGTATGAAAGTTAACTACGCTAAAGTTTGAGCCCAAATCCTTATTGATCAAGAGAACCCAACATGTTTCAGGGGTGTCAGATTGGATGCCTTTCAAGCCATTGCAACTTGTTCTTGTCTTGAGCTGCTGCCTTTCTGATGGTCTCAAAAGAAGACACACAGTAGATATCCAGCTATGAGTTGAGTGTGGAGGAGCACCCAGTACAAAAGTTCACAACACTTAGGTTTGAGTCTAAATCTTTATTGGTCTAGAGAATCTAATGCGTTTTGAGGGAACTACATCCCCCTTTCCTCGGGCCTGGCAGATCGGTTGCCTTTCAAACCATTGTACCTTGTTCTTGTCTTGGGCTGTTGCCTCTCCGATGGTCTCAAAAGAAAGCATACAGTAGATATCTAGCTATGAGTTGCGTGTTGAGGACCACCCAGTACAGAAGTTCACAAAACTTAAGTTAGAGTCCAAAACTTTATTGATCAAGAGAGCCCAAGGTGTTTTGGGAGAACTGCCTCCCACTTTCCTCAGGGCTGTGTCAGAAACCATGAATCGGACCAAGACAGAAGTACAGTTAAATCACACTTGTTTAATAATAATAAAAAGATAAACAGAGTAAGCGTAGTCAAAACATAGCCAGAGTTCAGGAATCGTATCGGATAGTCAGCCAAGACGAATGTCAGAGAGCCAGAGATATATGTAGTAGAACAGCAAGTAGGATCAGGAGCCAGAAGGGATGTCAGCCGAGCAAGTCTTCAACAGGAACGCAGGAGAAAGTCTCTGTGATGGTGACCAAGGCGAAGGCAGAGAGCAAATGAGCTGGAAGGCTTAAGTAGGCAGGACTGACAAGCAGGATCATTAACAGGTGAGTCACTGTGGAGAGATAGGCGCTGGCAATTAGCCGACAGCTGAGCGGCCAGTTCAGAGATGGAAGGGCTAAGCCCAGTCCTGACAGGCTTTCAGATTTCAAACCATTGCACCTTGTTCTTGTCTTGGGCTGCTGCCTCTCTAATGGTCCCAAAAAAAGACATACAGTAGATATCCAGCTTTGGGTTGAGTGTTGCGGGTCGCCCATTACAAAAGTTTACGACACTTAAGTTTGAGTGCAAATATTTATTGATCAAGAGAGACCAGCGCATTTAGGGAGGAACTGCCCCCCCCCTTTCTCAGTGCCGTTAGATTGGATGCCTTTAAAACCATTGCAAAGTATCCGATCTGACAGACCTGAGGAAGGGGGAGGCAGTACCCCCAAAACGCATTGGATTCTCTTGATAGATTAAGATTTGGACTCATACTTCCTAAGCGTCATGACGTTTTGTACCCTGTAGTTAAAGTGGAGGTTCACCCAAAAACTAAATTTTTAACATTAGATTGAGGCTCGTTTTGTGAAGGGGAATCAGGTGTTTTAAATCAAAGCAGTACTTACCGTTTTAGAGAGCGATCTTCTACGCCGCTTCCGGGTATGGGCTGCGGGACTGGGCGTTCCTATTTGATTGACAGGCTTCCGACGGTCGCATACAGCGTATCACGATTTTCCGAAAGTAGCCGAACATCGGTGCGCAGGCGCAGTATAGAGCCGCACCGACGTTCGGCTTCTTTCGGCTACTCGTGACGCGATGTATGTGACCGTTGGAAGCCTGTCGGAAGACTGTCAATCAAATAGGAACGCCCAGTCCCGATGACCATACCCGGAAGCGGCGGAGAAGATCTATCTCTAAAACGGTAAGTACTGCTTTGATTTAAAAAAAAACACCCGATTTCCCTTCACAAAATGAGCATCAATCTAATATTAAAAATAGTTTTCCGGGTGAACTCCCACTTTAACAGGACAGGAAATAAGGGCAATCTCTTGAGTAGGGACACAAAAACAATAAAAGTCCTTTTTTTAATGAAAGGATAGAAAAAACTGTCATCTTTTTATTTTTCAGGGCCCATAACATGCGGTAATGCATATTTCACATTCATTTGCATGCCTCAACAGTGCACCTTGCTGACAGTCATGCATTGCATCATGCAGTGCACTACCATACTATGCCGCACACAAAAAACGTGTGTTGGGCGCCATTCAAGTGAATTATAGTAATAGAGGGGGAATCTTTCAATGGGGGGGGGGGGGTTTCCCTAATTTGCAGAGATTTACTCTTACTTACTGTTTTGGCAATGGGACAAGTGAGGGGAAATCTGCCCAATGGGACACAGATGGCAAAAAATAAACGTCCAGGGGTTATAACCCTCCCTTACTGTATCCAAAATGAATTTAAAAATTGCATATAGTTCTACTGTAACTGCTTCCTGCCCGCCGTATAGCAAAATTATGTCACTCGTTCTAGGGGGACGTCCTCCCATTCTTGCTCATGAGCATACGGGGGGGTGTGAACCGAGGCAATCGGTGGTGCCTTGGACACAGCGCATCACCGATCTTGGTAAAGAGCCTATGACGTGGGCTCTTTACCATGTGATCAGCACTGACAGCATGTGAGGAGAGGAGAACCAGTAAGCGGCATTCCTCAGTGGGGACATATGCACTGACAATCAGTGATGCCTGTCAATGCCCATCAGTGATGCCTGTCAGTGGCCATCAGTGTTGCCTATCAGTGCCCATCAGTGATACCTGTCAGTGCACATCAGTAATGCCTATCAGTGATGTCTGTCAGTGTCCATCAGTAATGCCTGTCAGTGTCAACCTGCTGGCCCCACTCTCCTGCCAAGTGCCCCCAGAGTGAGCAACTTGCAATGGGGTCACCGGAGCAGTCTCCGTCCCGAGCCACTGCTGTGCGTGTCCATCCACACACAGAGGCGTGGCTCAGCCCCGCTCCCCCTCTCTCTCCTCATTGGCTCACTGGCTGTGGTTGACAGCAGCGGGAGCCATTGAGGAGGAAGAGTCTCGGGAATGCCAAGACTCTTGTGCCCATCGCTGGATCGTGACTCAGGTATTTGTGGCGATGGGACTCAGGTATTTGCCGAGGCTCAGGTCCACACCCTCTCTCTCCCCATTGGCTCTCTGGCTGTGAATGACAGCAGGCGGGAGCCAGTGACTCAGCCAATGAGGAGGGAGAGTCTCGGGAAAGCCAAGACTCTCGTGCCCATCGCTGGATCGTGATGGGACTCAGGTATTTTCCGCGGCTCAGGCCCACACCCTCTTTCTCCCCATTGGCTCTCTGGCTGTGATTGACAGCAGGCGGGAGCCAGTGGCTCAGCCAATGAGGAGGGAGAGTCTCGGGAAAGCCAAGACTCTCATGCCCATCGCTGGATCGTGGTGGGACTCAGGCATTTGGGGCGATGGGACTCAGGTATTTGCCGCGGCTCAGGCCCACGCCCTCTCTCTCTGGCTGTGATTGACAGCAGGCAGGAGCCAGTGGCTCAGCCAATGAGGAGGGAGTGTCTCGGGAAAGCCAAGACTCTCGTGCCCATCGCTGGATTGTGGTGGGACTCAGGCTTTTGGGGGGGCTTCTGTATAGAGAAGGTTATTTTCCTTCATGCATAAATGGCATGAAGGGAAAAAACGTTGAGCTTTTAGAACCCGTTTAATAATACTTATGGTCTAGTTTACATAAAGATTTGATAACTTTCTAACATGCGGACAACAACTTGTCTTCAGCCCAACTCAAGGGATACTAAAAGGTTCCGCTATTATTTTTTTAACTTACCTCCACTGTGCAGCTCGTCTTCTGGGGTCCCTCGGTGGCCCTCGAGGCTCCTCCCTGCATTAGATAACCCCCTTGAAGCTGAGCTCTCCCGAAGGGGGTTAACATGTGGGCGCGCTCCCAAGTCATACACTCAGCGTTTATAGACACCGAGTGTATGACTCGGCCCCGCTCCGCCCATCACCCGCATTGTTGGATTTGATTGACAGCAGCGAGAGCCAATGGCTGCGCTGCTATGAATCTATCCAATCAACGCCAGGACTCCTTGGAGAAGAGGACATCGGGACACGCTGAGCAGGTGATCTGGTTCAGGTAAGTAAAACGGGGGGCTGGTGATTGCCATGCATAGCATAAGGTGAAAAAACACGAACCTTTACAACCCCATTAACACTGTGCGCCTGCTTGAAAAAAAAATACACCATTACTTCCCTCGCTCTCCTGATTTAACCCTGTGCATGTCGTTACCTAATTTGCACCGCGTTAAAAATCGGTTTCCTGCAAATGAGGCTCCATCATGGGATTAGCGTTGCTCGTTTAGTTTAGCCCTTAATCCGGAGATTACGATGTATCGACGGATATAATTTGATGAGTGTTTCTTCTGAAGCCAATTACAGAACAATAAAGAAATTACATTTCGGATAAAACGTGTTTATGTATTTATGTATTTTTTCTCGTTACAGGAGCCAGTGGCTGGACGCCGCTGGAATCTAACGGGAAGCAATGGCTGCAGGTCGATCTAGGAGAAAGATTCAACATTACGGGGGTGGCGACGCAGGGAAGATACGGGAGTTCTGATTGGGTGACGCGATTTAGCGTGATGTTCAGTGACACGGGACGCAACTGGAGACCGTACCACCACGACAACACCATCTGGGTAGGTCTCGTCATTGTATTACCTTTTTTTATTTTAACAGAAGGTTTCTGTGAATTGGTAATTTTTGTTTTAGCCAATCTTTTTCAGAGATGTTTTAATACTAAGGTGTCTGAGTATAAACCATTCAATGTGCGCATATCTTAGCCACCACAAATGTTTGCCATATTGTTTGAAATTATGATTATTTCCTGTGATCGTTAGCTCCATCTAGTGGCCACTTTGCACTTTTGAAAAAAATACCCAGCTATGAATTGAGTGTTGAAGAGTTCCCAGTACAAAAGTTTACAACACTTATGCCGCGTACACACGACCGTTTTTTGGGTTGTAAAAAATTACTTTTTTTTAATGTCATTAACCGTTTAAGGACGGCCTCCTGCACATTTATGTCGGCAGAATGGCACGGCTGGGCACATGCACGTACAGGTACGTCCTCTGCTAGTGGCCAGCCGTGGGTCGCAGGCGACCCGGTCCGAAGCTCCGTGACCGGGACCGCGGGACCCGCGGACCCGATCGCCGCTGGAGTCCCGGGATCGGTCCCCGGAGCTGAAGAACGGGGAGAGCCGTGTGTAAACACACCTTCCCCGTTCTTCACTGTGGCGCCGTCATCGATCGTGTGATCCCTTTTATAGGGATACACAATCGATGACGTCACACCTACAGCCACACCCCCCTACAGTTAGAAACACATATTAGGTCATGCATAACCCCTTCAGGGCCCCCTAGTGGTTAACTCCCAAACTGCAATTGTCATTTTCACAACAAACAATGCATTTTTATAGCACTTTTTGCTGTGAAAATGACAATGGTCCCAAAAATGTGTAAAAATTGTCCGAAGTGTCCGCCATAATGTCGCAGTCACAAAAAAAAATCGCTGATCGCCGCCATTAGTAGTAAAAATTATTTTTTTATAAAAATGCAATAAAACGATCCCCTATTTTGTAAACGCTATAAATTTTGCGCAAACCGATAAACGCTTATTGCGATTTTTTTAACCAAAAATATGTAGAAGAATACGTATCGGCCTAAACTGAGGGAATTTTTTTTTTATATATTTTTGGGGGATATTTATTATAGCAAAAAGGAAAAAATATTGCATTTTTTTTTAAAATTGTTGCTCTATTTTTGTTTATAGCGCCAAAAATAAAAACCGCAGAGGTGATCAAATACCACCAAAAGAAAGCTCTATTTGTGGGAAAAAAAGGACGCCAATTTTGTTTGGGAGCCACGTCGCACGACTCTGCAATTGTCTGTTAAAGCGACGCAGTGCCGAATCGCAAAACCTGGCCGGGTCCATTAGCTGCCTAAAGGTCCGGGTCTTAAGTGGTTAAAAACGACCGTGTGTGGGCTCCAGAGCATTTTTCACGATGTAAAAAATGTCCATTAAAAATTTAGAACATGCTCTAATTTGTCACAACGTTTTTAACGTTGTCGCTTTTAACGTCGTAAAAAATGGTTGTGTGTGGGCTTTAAAAACGTTAAAAAAACGTGCATGCTCAGAAGCAAGTTATGAGACGGGAGCGCTCGTTCTGGTAAAACTAGCGTTCATCAGGCTAGTTTTATCAAGCACATTCATCATGCTGTAACAGACTGAAAAGCGCGAATCGTCTTTTACTAAAACAAAATCAGCATAAGCAGCCCTAAGGGTGGCTCCATCCGCATGGAACTTCCCCTTTATAGTGCCGTCGTACGTGTTGTACATCACCGCACTTTGCTAGAGCATTTTTTTTTCACAATCGTGTGTAGGCAAGGCCGTTTTAACGATCGGGTTGAAAAAAACTTTGGGTTTTTTTAGACCATTAAAAATGTCATTTTTTTACAACCCGGAAAAAGGTCGTGTGTACGCGGCATTAGTTTCAGTCCAAAACCTGATTGTTTAAAAGAATCCAACACGTTTGGGGGAATTGCTTCCCAATTTCCTCAGGGATGTCAGATTGGATGCCTTTCCAACCATTGCACCTTGTTCTTGTCTTGGGCTGCTTCATCTCTGAGGGACTCAAAAGAAGACTTACTGTAGATATCCAGCTTTGGGCTGAGCGTTGAGGAGCGCCTGGTACGAAAGTTCATGGTACTTAAACTTGAGCCCAATTCTTTATTGATCAAGAGAATCCAACACGTTTGGGGGGAACTGCTTCATTGTATTACCTTTTGTTTTATTTTAACAGAAGGTTTCTGTAAATTGGTCATTTTTGTTTTAGCCAATATTTTTTCAGAGATGTTTTAATACTAAGGTGTCTAAGTATAAACCATTCAATGTGCGGATATCTTAGCCACCATGAATGTTTGAAATTATGATTATTTCCTGTGATCGTTAGCTCCATCTAGTGGCTACTTTGCACTTTTGAAAAAAAAATACCACATTATGGCCACTAGATGGAGCTGACACTAAGAGGAGATAATCCTGTGTAGCACCCATTGCTTAGGTAGGTGCTGGAATAGGATTTTTGTTTTGAAGAGTAGGTAAATTTATCCAGGCCTGTTTGTTTTGGTTTGTGTGGGCTGGGAGTGGCTCAGAGTTAGCAGCTGGTGACTCACAGGCAGCGTCACTGAGACCTCCCTCTTTTTTCTAGCGGATTCTAGAAGGAGAGGAGGAGAGGAGAGGTGGAGCTGCCTGGGGTGTTCTAAGGAGCCCTGACCAATCCCCAACCTTGATTGGCAGGGGGCAGGCCTCCTTAAATACCCAGGGTCAGCCCAGCTGGGGAGGCGTTGTCGGGTGAAAGAACTGGAGATGGAGTACTAAGCTGTCTGGGCCCAGTCTAGGGGGGGGGGTGACCTTGGGCCTGGGACTCGGGTGCAGGATGAAGCCTTTTAAGAAAACATGAAGGTTCTGGGCAGGTGGAGCAAAGAGGGCAGCAGGAGCTAGTACTGCCAGGCCAGTCTTCAGGAGGGATCCACCGGTTGCAGCCAGGAGGGCTGGTGAGTGACATGCACAGTCGTGAGGACTGGGGAGGCATGCCTAAGAGGACTGGGAGCATGCAGTCTGAGATGGGTGAAGAGCCAGTGGAGAGGACTGTGATGTCGGGCAGCTGCATTCAGGAGGGCTGACTGGGCAGCAGTAGTCCATCTGTAGGACAGCTAGCACTATAGACTTTATACTTCCTGCTACACTATAGGGACCCACGGTCCCTGCCTGCAAAGGGCAGTTGCTAAGCCAGTGTCAGGCCTACCCTTACATGTGCTAGCTGGTCCTGAGAATTAAGAGTTGTGCAGGAGGAAGGAATAGGAATAGTCTGCAAGCAAGCAAGGAAAGTGCGACCAGGGCGACGTGGAATTTGAGGAAAGTGGCTAGTCGGCCTCACGTCCTTGCTTCGCTCGGCCTCCTGGCTCTTTTTTTTAACATCCTCCAATCCACGGGGATGTTAAGGAATGAGCCTGGATGCCGGCCGAGGTTCGGAGATTTCCGGCGGCAAGGATTGTGCCTGCGCAGTCCTTACAGGAACCATCTGGATAGGGGAACCATACCGACAAGTCACCGGCCCTGATAATCACAGGGGGTCTTATGCCTCGTACACACGGCCGGATTTTCCGAGAAAAAAAAGGCCGACTGGCTTTTTTTCTCGGAAAGTCCGGCCGTGTGTAGCCTCCATCGGAATTTTTTTGTCGGAAGTCCGACGGACCCAAGATAGAGAATCTGTTCTCTTTCTTTCTGTCGGACTTCCGCAGACTTTTGCACGGTCAAAAGTCCGACCGTGTTTACAAGGCATAAGAGTACCTGGCTACCCCCCTGGTGGTAGTGTACCACGGCCTAAAAGGTTGTGGAGCACTTACAGAGGGATTTGATGGATGGATGCATTTCCATTTCTCTGAGTTAGACACAATGAGGTTGACATGTCTTCTATGGTTAGATTTCTTCATCAGAAAAAAAAAAAATACAAAAGTTTTATTTATCGTCGGAGAGCTTTTGCTAAAAGGCGCTAAATGCGTTTTCTTTCTCATTGTATCGTTGACATTAATGCAAATTGAGCCCAGACGAGTCGATGGTGTGGTCTTCCCTAAAAGCCACACTTTCTTCTCTTTTAGTCAAAGGAAGCAGACTAAAAAGGATTTTTCCTTGCATCTATATGTCTCGGGGAATATTAAAGTCGGTGCCGCTTACAGCGCCTCTGGATTGAAATGGATGGCGAAGGAGTGCGCCATCAATTATGCAGCATTAGGAGTTTTCAAGATGCTTTATTGTACAGGACCTCCTGCGATGCGGCTCTTAATAATGCCACACATTTAGCTGCCTTCTTGAGCTGCACTTACTTTCATCCTCTTGCAATATGTGGAATTTCCATTTAGATGCTTGGTGTGGGGTTTTTATTTTTGTTCTGATGATTCAACTTAGAAACCTGAAAAGTTTCAAAGTTTTTATCTACGTTAAAATTAGTCTGTCGGGGTCGAAGTATAGAAGGTAAATCATGTATTGGAATGTGGCTCAAGTGTCGTCAATAGATCTGGCACCTCATCCCAAATAATTGTTAGAGCAAAAAAAAGGGATAGAGAATTGGGATTATGATGGTGCCAAGGCAATAGAGATTATAATTAGTACTTAAAAAATATTATTATATTATTTTATAAATACAAAAATATTTCTGACATACAATAGGTGTATTAAGAAAGCAGAGCGATAGTATACATTTAATACTGGCCAAGGTATTGACGGCCTACTAAGGTTACAAGCAGGCCCAGACTGGCCATAGGGCAGACCGGGCTTATGCCCATGGGCCGCATGTCACGTCTTCCCCCAGTGTAACATGCAGGGGCTCCAGAACTGTTAGGGGGGGTGTCTGTGTAACAAACTGTGGGGGGCTGTGTAATGTAATAGGGTCCAGAGGTGCAGGGTGCTGTGTAATGTAAAGGGGCCCAGAGGTTCAGGGTGCTGTGTAATGTAAAAGGGTCCAAAGGTGCAGGGTGCTGTGTAATGTAAAAGGGTCCAGAGGTGCAGGGTGCTGTGTAATGTAAAGGGGCCCAGAGGTGCAGGGTGCTGTGTAATGTAAAGGGATCCAGAGGTGCAGGATGGTGTGTAATGTAAAAGGGTTCAGACGTGCGGTGCTATGTAATGTAAAGGGGTCCAGAGGTGCGGTGCTGTGTAATGTAAAGGGGTCCAGAGGTGCAGGGTGCTGTGTAATGTAAAGGGGTCCAGAGGTGCAGGGTGCTGTGTAATGTAAAGGGTCCAGAGGTGCAGGGTGCTATGTAATGTAAAGGGGTCCAGAGGTCAGGCTGCTGTGTAATGTAAAGGGGTCCTGGGATACAAGGTACTGGAACCCCACATCCCATCATTAACCGCCGCCGTGAAGCGCTGCCCCCCCCCCCCAAGCTGCTCAGTCTAAAATGCCCGGGCCTATGTTTTTGCCCCTGTCCGGGCCTGGTTACAAGTCAATGATCCCTACATGTTTCGCCAAACATTGACTTCTTCAGGGAATATAGTAGTAACCAGTATTGTATAAATGGCTCCAGGTACCTCCAAGAAACTGATCCGACTTCAGGACCGCCTCACGGCTGCAATCCAGTACCGTACGAATATGGCTGCAGGGGGCAAACGAGGACAATTATATCATTAAAACTTAGTTCAGGTACAGGGGCGCCGGTAATGACCAAAAATAGCAAAACTAGCAAACGTAGATGAAATGGAAACAAATCCTGATCGGATTAGCTGAAATATCGCTAGTACCAGGGCCGATCCTAGGCAGGGTGCACAGGGTGCATTGCACCCAGGCACCTGCAGAGGTGGGGGCGCCGAACATCTAACAGACTTTCTAACAGAAGCCATCTCTGTGTCCATCAGAGAGGCCACCCCTCCAGGTCCCAATAAAGTACTCTGCTCCTCTTCCTGTATTTTGTTTATTGTTAAGAGATCATGTAAGGATCCCAGGCTAATGAAGACTTCGTGGGGAAGCATCTCTGTGGTTGAGTCATTGCCATAGAAACATTTGTAAAAGGGAGGAGTTGGTAAAAGTATGACGCCCATGTGGGGGCACCAGAAATATTTCTGCACCCAGGCGCCTGTGACCCTAGGATCGGCCCTGGTTAGTACACAAGCCTGTGTCTGAGTATATAACCCAGCTATGGGGATACGAGTGGTATGGCAAATCACCATGCAGGTGTTAATTGCCAGACAAACAGCCAAGTAGATGAGTGGATAGAGCAATGGCGCCCCAACCACTGGTATCCCCATAGCTCGGTTACATACTCAGACCAGGCCACTTGGTCCGGGGCTGAAGTGGTTAAGGTAAAAACACGTCAGACATCTTGGCTTTTCCCTACTCTATCCTAAAAAGGCAAAACATAAAAGTTGGCCTGAGTTGGGATTTAAACCAACCACTTTCTTGAAACCGTATTGAAAAACTTGTAAGTAAGCTATAATTTCCCTCTAAGTACCCAGAATTACAAACACGGGCTATTTCTCTTCTAGGACTCACGCCCATCCGCCATCTGTCAACAGATCCACAATACTAATTAAACATGCAATTTCCAAACTTGGCACCTCCACCGCAAATAAACTATTTCTGATTGAGAAGTGGGCTGATTGGGTCCGGATGTTGGGGAAGACGGGGGGGGAGGGGGTTGTAAAGCTTTTCTCTAAACAAACGGATCATTAGTTTGCTCTCGGCAAACATTTGGCGCAGATTAGCCAAGTTAGTTTACAGAGATAAACGGTTTGTCAACAGCGGAACATGGCGCTGTGCGCCCTCCGTGACCGCGGGATGGCAAGAATAATGTTTAATTTGTCTTTCCAAATTCATTCTCGTTCTTCATCTTTAAGGCTACGTTCAAAATTTGTGCGTCGGGAATGTCAACAAAATTGTGCGCTTTCCCCGTCAGACAGAGAAATGCGTAGTATGCGCGGTGGTGCCATAAATTCTTAACCACTTGACCTCCGTAATATCTACCCCACTTTATGACGAGGCAATTTTTTGCAATACGGCACTGCGTTACTGACAATTGCGCGGTCGTGCGACGCTGTACCCAAATAAAATGGCCTTTTTTCCCCCCCCATAAATAGAGCTTTCTTTTGGTGGTATTTGATCACCTCTGCGGTTTATATTTTTTGCGCTATAAACAAAACATTTTTTTTACTTTCAGCTAGCGAACAAAAACCCCTTGTGGTGGACTTTTAAGGCATGGGAAGAGTATAAAAGTATTTAAATAAAATATTAATTTATTAAATGTATTGTATAACACAATTAAACATATAACATATGGAATGCATCTATAACATTGTCACCATTTGTACATATAATAATATACAGTACTCTTGCGCCCAACGTGTTTCGCAGTATACGTAACTCCTTCCTCAGGGGTATGAATTGGCAAGAGAAATTTATATTCTGAAATGAAATATATTGAAAAAGAGAGTAAATATATAATTTTTTTTCAATATATTTTATTTTAGAATAAAAAATTTCTCTTGCCAATACATACTCCTGAGGAAGGAGATAAAATATTACGTGTTTCGGAGTTCACATAGCTCCTTTCTCAGGGGTAAGTATTGGCAAGATAAATGTATATTCTAATATGAAATATATTGAAAAATATATATATTTACTGTCTATTTCATATATATACATAGCACACCCCCGAACTCTGCACGTAGCACATCCCTAAACTCTGTACTATGTACCAAGCACACCCACGAACGCTGCACATAGCACACCCCTGGGAGGAGGGGGGGTTTTGGTGGTTGTGGTTGAGTTCCTTCACCTATTTTCAGAGAAAAAAAGCCCTGGGTATATGTATTTACTAATGCTGATGTAAATTTAAAAAAATGTATCGATCAGCCAAAATGCAACCATCACACTTTTAATCCTTTACCTTTCCTGATCCATCAGTCAACTGAGATAGATCACATACAGTACATCGGCACATATTTATGCCGTCGTAGCGTATCTAATATACGCTATGCCGACGCAGCGCAGAGAGGCAAGCACAGAATTCACAAAGCACTTGCCTCCCAAACTGCGCTGGGTTTCCTTGGCGTAATCCGGCGTAGGTGGAAGTGGGCGTGAGCCATGCTAATGAGGCGTGACCCCATGCAAATGATGGGCCGAGCGCCATAAAGAAACGAATAACAGACGGCGCATGTGCCGTCCCGTGGCCGCATCCCAGTGCGCATGCTCAGAATCACGTCGGAACGAATGCCTAAGATACGCCGGATCACTGCCTACGACGTGAACGTAACCTACGCCCAGCCATATTCACGTACAACGTAAACAACGTAAAATACGATGGCTTGAGTTCCCTAGTCCATACCTTTGCATGGGTTGCGCCTCATATATGGAGAATAACTTTACGCCGGACGTACGACTTACGCAAACTGCGTATATTATGCGTCGGGCGCAAGTACGTTCGTGAATCGGCATATCTCCCGGTTGTAGGAAGCCTATTTTTAGGCGTATGTCAGCTTGTGGGCTCGGCGCATAGATACGACGGCGCATAGTTACACTTACGCGGCGTATCTCGAGATACGACGGCGTAAGTGCTTTGTGAATCCGGGCCAAAGTGTTTAGGAATTGCTTGGTATGCTGCAGTCAAGATAAACAACTGCCGGTGTGGACTTGTACATTTAAAATCATGAATTATAAGACACGGTTTGTCATTCTTCACCTTTTGACTTGGCATTAAGCTATTGAACTCATCTAATGTGGAGAATTCCGATAAGTGGAAACAATGGATTTTTGCCTCCCTGAATTATAGTTTCAGCACTTTTATGGGCCACTGGGACACACAGGACAAACACAGCAAAATAATTGGACGGCAAAAAGTCAGTACGCTACTGCAAATCTGGCATTTTATAAATAACACTAAACTTGTATACATTTCTCACTGCGCTGACACCCCCGGAAATGTTAACTGTCCCCAAAATATTTGCAGTAGATAAAGGGGTTTTGTTCCTTTCAATGAGAGGGTTTTCTGATTTTAAGACTAGTTTGTGAACAAAAAATAAATAAAAAATATTCATGTAGCACCCTCCTAGTTAGGTAGCTAGTAGTATTGATGTAAATGTAGTTTTTGGCTCCTGTGGAGCCAGAGGAGCGAAGTTTGATTGTTGTTGGCTGTTCTGGTTTCTGCTGGTTGCAGGTTCAATTGCTTACCCCTGGTTTCTGGTAAGTTCCAGAATTTAATGGGTTGGAAGAGACCCATAACTTGCATATTTAAAGAACCTCAGCCAATCTCTGGTAGGAGTGAGGAGGCTGAGGAGTGTATAAATAGGCTGGGGCCTAGAACAGCTTACCTATGTGGAGAAGACTCCTATGTGGAGAAGACCCAGCCCTCTGGGTCATTGAGCTCAATCTTGCTGGAGGCTTTTGGGGTCCCAGCTCAGAGATAGTCGGAGAAGCCATGTCTGGAGTTGCTAGGAGCAGTTTGGAGAAAGTCTACAGAGGATTTGGCCTGGAGGCTCACAGCACAGAAGCTGGCTGGTAACTGAAGGAAAGCATTTAAGTACACAGGGCACAGTAATACATGTCCAAAAAAAGATCCTAGAGACTGTTCATGTTAACCCTTGGAGAGACTGTTCTAGATTTGTTGGCTCAGGTTTGTCCTTGCATTGGAGTCCACTGAGTCGTAGTTCACATATTACAAGTCTCAGGAAGGGTTTCACCCGAAAGAGTAAGTCATAGCTAGAGCGTGTCTTCCATTATATGTTGCACACAATTTGGAGTATCACAAGGTCTACCCCATACCCTACCCAAGTTCTTCAATCAATATATCTAAAAAAACACTTCCTGTCTGGTTCATGTGTGGAGAGCTTGGGTAGCCTGGATACTTGTGCCCACTCGGGAATAGAACTTAGGACAGACAGCGCGACCCACTACTTTCAGTTTTGTGCATTTGGCTCCAGTTGCAAGACATCTCTTTCCCAATAACTTGGTCACCAGCTACAGTCATTACAAAGACAAAGGTTGGCTTTGACCTTATTGGAGGGATCACTTACAACTTACGTGACCTTAGCTTCAAAGGCTAGAAAGGTGACAACACACAGTTAAGTAGGAAGGAACATCATTTATCAATTACAGGCTAATGATGAGATTCAGCTGCACAGTGATAGGATTTGAAATGATATCATATGTGATTGTTACAAGTATAAATTGATGATAGGCCTTCTTTAAATGCCAACATGACTGATCGGTATTAGGAGCCCAGTCACAGGGCGCCAGGGACCAGCCTGAGTATTAAGATGGCGGCCGGAGCACAGGGACACAGGAAATCAAAATTAGGATGGAGCTGGGGGTGACAAACACTGGCGCAGGAATTCATTCCCCCAAATGTTGCGCTCGGGGCAGGGGTGTATTTAGGTTTTGTGCTGCCCTAGGCCTGACGAAACTCGCACACCCCCTACTTTATATATGACGCATCCCTTCCTGTCAAGACTACACCCCTTCCTTTTTAAGACCCGCCCTGTCAATTTCATGGTATGAGGACAGAGGTACGCGGTGGGATGAGGACAGGGTGGGACGAGGACAGGGGGACAGGGTGGAATGAGGACAGGGGGACAGGGTGGGATGAGGACAGGGGGACAGGGTGGGATGAGGACAGAGGGACAGGGTGGGATGAGGACAGAGGGACAGGGTGGGATGAGGACAGAGTGGGATGAGGACAGAGGGACAGGGTGGGATGAGGACAGGGGGACAGGGTGGGATGGGGACAGGGTGGGATGAGGACAGAGGGACAGGATGGGATAAGGACAGGGGGACAGGGTGGGATGAGGACAGGGTGGGATGGGATGAGGACAGGGGGACAGGATGGGATGAGGACAGGGGGACAGGGTGGGATGAGGACAGGGGGACAGGGTGGGATGAGGACAGAGGGACAGGGTGGGATGAGGACAGAGGGACAGGGTGGGATGAGGATAGAGGGACAGGGTGGGATGAGGACAGAGGGACAGGATGGGATGAGGACAGGGGGACAGGATGGGATGAGGACATGGGGACAGGGTGGGATGAGGACAGGGTGGGATGAGGACAGAGGGACAGGGTGGGATGAGGACAGAGGGACAGGATGGGATGAGGACAGAGGGACAGGATGGGATGAGGACAGAGGGACAGGATGGGATGAGGACAGGGGGACAGGGTGGGATGAGGACAGGGTGGGATGAGGACAGGGTGGGATGAGGACAGGGGGACAGGGTGGGATGAGGACAGGGTGGGATGAGGACAGGGGGACAGGGTGGGATGAGGACAGGGAGACAGGGTGGGATGAGGACAGGGGGACAGGGTGGGATGAGGACAGAGGGACAGGATGGGATGAGGACAGAGGGACAGGATGGGATGAGGACAGAGGGACAGGATGGGATGAGAACAGAGGGACAGGATGGGATGAGGACAGAGGGACAGGATGGGATGAGGACAGGGGGACAGGGTGGGATGAGGACAGGGTGGGATGAGGACAGAGGGACAGGATGGGATGAGAACAGGGGGACAGGGTGGGATGAGGACAGGGGGACAGGGTGGGATGAGGACAGGGTGGGATGAGGACAGGGGGACAGGGTGGGATGAGGACAGGGGGACAGGGTGGGATGAGGACAGGGTGGGATGGGATGAGGACAGGGGGACAGGATGGGATGAGGACAGGGGGACAGGGTGGGATGAGGACAGGGGGACAGGGTGGGATGAGGACAGAGGGACAGGGTGGGATGAGGACAGAGGGACAGGGTGGGATGAGGATAGAGGGACAGGGTGGGATGAGGACAGAGGGACAGGATGGGATGAGGACAGGGGGACAGGATGGGATGAGGACATGGGGACAGGGTGGGATGAGGACAAGGTGGGATGAGGACAGAGGGACAGGGTGGGATGAGGACAGAGGGACAGGATGGGATGAGGACAGAGGGACAGGATGGGATGAGGACAGAGGGACAGGATGGGATGAGGACAGGGGGACAGGGTGGGATGAGGACAGGGTGGGATGAGGACAGGGGGACAGGGTGGGATGAGGACAGGGTGGGATGAGGACAGGGGGACAGGGTGGGATGAGGACAGGGAGACAGGGTGGGATGAGGACAGGGGGACAGGGTGGGATGAGGACAGAGGGACAGGATGGGATGAGGACAGAGGGACAGGATGGGATGAGGACAGAGGGACAGGATGGGATGAGAACAGAGGGACAGGATGGGATGAGGACAGAGGGACAGGATGGGATGAGGACAGGGGGACAGGGTGGGATGAGGACAGGGTGGGATGAGGACAGAGGGACAGGATGGGATGAGAACAGGGGGACAGGGTGGGATGAGGACAGGGGGACAGGGTGGGATGAGGACAGGGTGGGATGAGGACAGGGGGACAGGGTGGGATGAGGACAGGGGGACAGGGTGGGATGAGGACAGGGTGGGATGAGGACAGGAGGACAGGATGGGATTAGGACAGAGGGACAGGATGGGATGAGGACAGGGGGACAGGCTTTTTTGCCACCCCCCGCAAAGTGCCGCCCTAGGCCTGGGCCTTGTCGGCCTAGGCCATAATACAGCACTGGCTCGGGGCCACAGTCCCCCTCGCACACATGCTACACCACTGTTTGGAGGCTTCCGTGGATGGACAAGAATCACTTGGGGGCACTTGGGAGAAGAGACTTGTCTAAGGTTTGGTGCAGTGGTGGAGCCAGATTTATGACACAAGTGAGAGGACCAGCAATTGAATAGAGACACTATTCATCCCAAAGAGGTTGGTGGACCTCTTGTGACCTTAGCAGGCTTATTCCAGTTTTGTCCCTAGGACCTGGTTTAGGTAAAGTAAGGGGTTGGGCTGGTCCAGTTTGGCCGAAGCTGGATATATTATAGAGAGGTTGGTTCCAAATGTTACAAAACGTAGGCCCCATTTTGTGGAACATGCTGGGTTGTTGCTAGGCGGGGACGCCAGATGATTTTGTTGGGAGTATGTCTATATTATTGAATATATGTGTTGGGAGTGAATTTGCTCCTCTTGTTTTTTTCAGGGAGATAGGGATTTTGGCGTCCTCCTTGCAGTATCAGCTTCTGTGGTTTTGGACTCTCCCCAATTTTTGATACTTTAGGGCAGCGATGGTGAAGCTTGGCACCCCAGATGTTTTGCAACTACATTTCCCATGATGCTCAACTACACTGCAGAGTGCATGAGCATCATGGGAAATGTAGTTCCAAAACATCTGGGGTGCCAAGGTTCGCCATCACCGCTTTAGGGTTTCTACATCATTTTAATTTCCGTCAACTGGTGCCATCTGCCCTGAAAACGATTGGTTCTTCATTTAGATCTTCTATTATCTGCCATATCTAAAGATCATACGAGAAAGTGGATCCTGAGAAAGCAAGAATGTATGTGAAACACGTTGATCCACTGGATTCTATATGATATATATTGTACATTTAATATGGCGACTGTAAGGATATGGCATTTTATTGTATTTCAATTTATCAATTAATTCATATATTTTTTAACTCTACTTTTGTATTGGCACATTTAAATCCCATTTTCCAGTCTCTCTTTTGGCTGACTATTAGTTCTGTAATTTACACAGTTGGTTCAAAGGATAGATCCCATGAAGCCGCACATCAATGTAGACACACTGATATTGGAATGAATGGCAGTCTCAGACTGAGTTCCTGCCAGGCCATGCCCCCAACACCTTTCACTCCACCCCTCGGAGCTTAATCCCCACATGGTTTGTAACGGACCTGCACCTCGTTGCTGACCTAACAGGGAACAAGTCTGGTATGGGAGTATGTTCTGTACCGGGCCTGGACCCTTCTGCTGACCAAGTGGGGCCTGGATCCGGTATCAGAGTATGGTCTGTACTAAGCTTGGACCTGCTTGCTGACCCAATGGGGCTCATGTCCGGTATGGGATTATGATCTGTACCAGACCCAGACCTGATGGACCTGCATCTCAATGCTGACCTAATGTGGACCAAGTCTGGTATGGGAGTATGTTCTGTACCAGGCATGGACCCTCCTGCTGACCCAGTGGGACCTGGGTCCGGTATCAGAGTATGGTCTAGGCTTGGACCTGCTTGCTAACCCAATGGGGCTCATTTCCGGTATGGGATTATGGTCTGTACCAGACCCAGAACTGACAGACCTGCACCTCGTTGCTGACCTAATGGGCACCAAGTCTGGTATGGGAGTATGTTCTGTACCGGGCATGGACCCTCCAGCTGACCCAGTGGGGCTTGGGTCCAGTATCAGAGTATGGTCTAGGCTTGGACCTGCTTGCTGGCCCAATGGGGCTCATTTCCGGTATGGGATTATGGTCTGTACCAGACCCAGAACTGACAGACCTGCACCTCGTTGCTGACCTATTGGGCACCAAGTCTGGTATGGGAGTATGTTCTGTACCGGGCATGGACCCTCCAGCTGACCCAGTGGGGCTTGGGTCCAGTATCAGAGTATGGTCTAGGCTTGGACCTGCTTGCTGGCCCAATGGGGCTCATTTCCGGTATGGCATTATGGTCTGTACCAGATCCAGACCTGACGGACCTGCACCTCGTTGCTGACCTAATGGGGACCAAGTCTGGTATGGGAGTATGTTCTGTACTGGGCATGGACCCTCCAGCTGACCCAGTGGGGCCTGGATCCGGTATCAGAGTATGGTCTGTACTAGTCTTGGACCTGCTTTCTGTCCCAATGTGGCCCAGGTCCAGTATGGGAGTATGGTCTGTATTCCCCCATCAGTGGCCCTGGTCCTGAGCAGACAGATTTATTCAGCGCTGGACTTGAGAGATTAAAAAAAAAAACATCTTATTTTTCCTGGCAGAATACATAATAAATCCAGTTTTGGGCTGGTTACTTGTTTGCGTGCTTGAGTCACATATATCACTACTTACCTGCACAGAAGAGGCAGCTGGATAACAATCTTCTCCAGATCTCCAGAGAGAAAATAGCAATTTCTAGTATCTCCTAAATGGGACACGGGAGGGAAGAGAAAGTGGCTATTTATAGGACAATAAATTTGGTTCCTGTAATAAAATCAATTCAGCCCGATCCCACGCTGAACTTGGTGATAATAATATGACAAAATACCAGCTTTGGGTTTCCGGCTTGAAAATCAGCCCTGTGGTATATTTATGATGAGGGAATAATGAAAAATGTGCATCAGTGGCACTTTGCTGATCCTTTATTCTTCGGGGGTCGGCGGTCCGTTTTCTTTGCCCTTATTAATAATACCAATTATATGTATTTTTTACATTACCTTCCCCAGCCCCAACACACTAAGCCTACAGGTTGGTATTTTAATAATATATAATATGAAGAGATAAAATATTAACCTCTTCCGGACCGCCGCATGTACATTTACGTCGGCAGAATGGCACAGACAGGCACATTGGCGTACCTGTACGTCCCTGCCTAGACGTGGGTCGGGGGTCCGATCGGGACCCACCCCCCCGGTACATGCGGCGGTTCCCGTGGCTTCAGGAGCGATCCGGGACGAGGGCGCGGCTATTGGTTTCTAGCCGCTCCGTTGCGATCGCTCCCCGGAGCTGAAGAACGGGGAGAGCCGTATGTAAACACGGCTTCCCCTTGCTTCACTGTGGCGGCGCATTGATCAAGTGATCCCTTTTATAGGGAGACTCGATCGATGACGTCAGTCCTACAGCCACACCCCCCTACAGTTGTAAACACACACTAGGTGAACCCTAACTCCTACAGCGCCCCCTGTGGTTTGGTTAACTCCCAAACTGCAACACGACCGCGCAATTGTCTGTTAAAGCGACGCAGTGCCGAATTGTAAAAACCCCTTGGGTCATTTAGCAGCATATTGGTCCGGTCCTTAAGTGGTTAATAAATATAAAAAATATTAACATTTTTAATATAGGTGCTAACGTTTTTTCATTTTCCCTTTTGCACTTATGTTAAAAATCTGCATTTTTTTGCTAGTAATTACTGTAACCCCCCCCCCCCCCCCCCCAAAAAAAAATAAAGGGGCAGATCCACAAAGCGAGTACGCCGGCATATCTACAAATTACTTTCAAATTTCCCGCGTCGTATCTTTGTTTTGAATCCTCAAAACAAGATACGACGGCATCTGGGTTAGATCCGACAGGCGTACGGCTTCGTACGCCTTCGGATCTAAGATGCAATTCTTCGGCGTCCGCTGGGTGGCGTTCCCGTCGTTTTCTGCGTCGGGTATACAAATTAGCTATTTCCGACGATCCACAAACGTATGAGCGGCCGTCGCGTTCTTTTACGTCGTCTCTAGTCGGCTTTTTTCGGCGTATAGTTAAAGCTGCTGTTTGGTGGCGTACTCAATGTTAAGTATGGCCGTCGTTCCCGCGTATAATTTAAAATGTTTCTTTCGTTTGCGTAAGTCGTCCGTGAATCGGGCTGGACATAATTTACGTCCACGTCAAAACAATGACGTCCTTGCGACGTCATTTAGCGCAATGCACGGCGGGAAATTTAGGGACAGCGCATGCGCAGTTCGTTCGGCGCGGGGAGGCGCTTCACTTAAATGAAACACGCCCCCCTACTCGCCGATTAGAATTAGGCGCCGTTACACCGCGAGAGATACACTACGCCGCCGTAACTTACGGCGCAAATTCTTTCAGGATTCAAACCAAAAAAAGTAAGTTACGGCGGCTTAGCGTATCTCAGATACGCTGCGCCGGGGCAGATCTTTGTGGATCTGCCCCAAAGTATCTAAAAGCAGAGGCCCTGTAGAATAAAATGGTGGTAGTTTAGTTTTTTTTTATGTTGAACGATATTTGCACAGTTAATAAAAAATGTAATAAATAAATAAAATAAGTAAAAAAAATAAAATTACACTAAAATAAAATCTTGTTCAACAAGCACTTCAGCCCCGGAAGAATTTACCCCCTTCCTGACCAGAGCACTTTTTGCTATTCGGCACTGCATTGTTTTAATGGACAATTGCGCGGTTGTGTTATGTTACACTCAAACAAAATAGACGTCCTTTTTTCCCCACAAATAGAGCTTTCTTTTGGTGGTATTTGATCACCTCTGCCATTTTTTATTTTTTTTACGCTATAAACAAAAAAAGAGCGACAATTTTGAAAAAAAAACAACAATATTTTTTACTTTTTGCTTTAATAAATATTCCCAAAAAATATATAAAAATATCAAATTTCTTTCACAGTTTAGGCCGATACGTATTCTTCTACATATTTGTGGTAAAAAAAAAATCTAAATAAGCGTATATTGATTGTTTTGCGCAAAAGTTATAGGCCCGGATTCAGATACATTTACGTATCTTTCGGCGGACGTAGCGTATCTCAGATACACTACGCCGCCGTAACTTAGGGCGCAAGTTCCGTATTCAGAAAGAACTTGCGTCCTAAGTTACGGCGGCGTAGTGTAAATGTGTCGGCGTAAGCCCGCCTAATTCAAATGTGGCTAGTAGTGGGCGTGTTTTATGTAAAACTCTCATGACACCACGTAATTGACGCTGTTTTCGAACGGCGCATGCGCCGTCCGTGAACGTTTCCAAGTGCGCATGCTCCAAATTACGCCGCAAACTGTCAATGCATTTGACGTGAACGTAACTTACGTACAGCCCTATTCGCGAACGACTTACGCAAACGACGTAAAATACGACGCTGTTCGGTCGTTTCCGATGTCCATACTTAACATGACTTACCCCTGCTTTATGAGTGGTAACTTTACGCTGGTAAAAGCCTTACGTAAACGACGTAAAAAATGCGCCGGGCGGACGTACGTTTCTGAATCGGCGTATCTACCTAATTTGCATATTCCTCGCGTAAATCTACGGAAGCGCCACCTAGCGACCAGCGTAAATATGCAGCCTAAGATACGACGGTGTAAGAGACGCCGGGCGGATCTTAGGGAAATCTATGCGTAACTGATTCTACGAATCAGGCGCATAGATACGACCCCGCACACTCAGAGTTACGACGGCGTATCCGGAGATACGCCATCGTAACTCCTATCTGAATCCGGGCCATAGTGTCTACAAAATAGGGGATAGTTTTATGACATTTTTATTATTATTTTTTTTTATTCGTAATGGCGGAGATCTGCGATTTTTATCAGGACTGCGACATTATGGCGGTGACATCGGACACTTTTGACACTATTTTGGTGCCATTGACATTTATACAGCGATCAGTGCTATAAAAATGCACTGATTACTGTGTAAATAGCACTGGCAGGGAAGGGGTTAACCATTAGGTGGCGATGAAGGGGTAAAGTATGTCCTAGGGAGTGATTCTAACTGTGGGGGGGATTGGGCTCACTACAGTATGACAGAGATCACTGCTCCAGATGAAAGGGGGCAGAAGATCTCTGTCTTGTTGCTAGGCAGAACAGGGAAATGCCTTGTTTACATCGAGTCCACGGGACCTGTGGACACAGTCATGGAGCACGCGGCAGGCGCACGTGCCCACTATGACGCAATTTGAAGGCAATGTACAGGTACGTTGCTTTGCGCAGTCGTGCCATTCTGCCGACGTATATCGTCGTGCAGCGGTCGGCAATCGGTTAAACATGTCAAGTCTTAAAGTGTTAGGGCTCTTTCACACGGGCGGCCCGTTCAGGTCCCCCTGCCAGTTTTTTAGGTGGACCTGAACGGGCGCTTCGTGCTCCTCTATGGAGCCGCAGATGTCAGCGGTGACATGCCCGCTGACATCCGACCCGCTTCGATCCGCCAAAGTGTGACGGAGGAAAAACCTACTTTTCCATCCGTCTGGCGGATCGGATCAGGTGAACACGGACAGAAGGTCCGTGTTCATCTGATCCCCCCCCCATAGGGGAGAGCGGAGAAAAGACAGGGCGGTCCCGACTCAGCGGGGATCAACAGAGCGATCCCCGCTGAGCAACCGGAGGTTCACGGGGCAAATCATTACTGATCCGCCACGTGTGAAAGGGGCCTTACTAAACCCAGGAGTCTGCACTCACTATATCTGGCCTCCCACAGTACACAGAACATGGAAATGCAATTATTTTAGTCAAATATACCAAGATAAGACGGTGCTGCCCTGTTTAATAGTGGGCTGGAATGAAACTATCAGCAACTAGTAATTATTTTAGTAAATATAAACTGCTAAATGCCTTTTCTCATCAGCAGTATATAGCAGACTTGTGACTTCTACCAGTGTCTGGTTAAAGCTTGTAGGAGGCCCCCTGCCAACCCAAGTTGGGGATTGCTCAGGGCTCCTCAGAATACCCAGGGCAGCTCCACCTTTCCTCTCCTTTCCAGAAAAATCCAGAAAAGAAGTGGGAGGTGTTGGTGATGCTGCCTGTAAGGAGTCACCCAGCTCTACTCTGAGTCACTCCCAACCCAGATCCAAACACACCTAGGCTGGGTTGGGAGTGACTCGGAGTAGAGCTGGGTGACTTACATGCAGCATCCCCAACTTGGGGCCTCCTACAAGCTTTAACCAGACACTAGGTAAAGCTTGTAGGAGGAAATGTACATACTCTCACAAAAGCATGCACTATCCTTCTAGCACACTAGAGGGTGCTACATAGAGAAAGTGGCAATCATTAACCACTTAGGGACCGGACCAATATGCTGCTAAATGACATTTATACAATTACAAAAAACATATATACATTTTTTTTTTCCTCAGTTTAGGCCGATACGTATTCTTCTACCTATTTTTGGTAAAAAAAAATGGCAATAAGCGTTTATCGATTGGTTTGCGCAAAATTTATAGCGTTTACAAAATAGGGGATAGTTTTATTATTAATTTTTTTTACTACTAATGGCGGCGATCAGCTATTTTTTGAGTGACTGCGACATTACGGCGGACACTTCGGACAATTTTGACACATTTTTGGGACCATTGTCATTTTCACAGCAAAAAATGCATTTAAATTGCATTGTTTATTGTGAAAATGACAGTTGCAGTTTGGGAGTTAACCACAGGGGGCGCTGTAGGAGTTAGGGTTCACCTAGTGTGTGTTTACAACTGTAGGGGGGTGTGGCTGTAGGTCTGACGTCATCGATCGAGTCTCCCTATAAAAGGGATCACTCGATCGATGCGCCGCCATAGTGAAGCACGGGGAAGCCGTGTTTACATACGGCTCTCCCCGTTCTTCAGCTCCGGGGAACGATCGCGAGGGGGCGGCTAGAAACGAATAGCCGCGCCCTCGTCCCGGATCGCTCCTGAAGCCACAGGAACCGCCGCATGTATGGGGGGGGGGTCCCGATCGGACCCCCGACCCACGTCTAGGCAGGGACGTACAGGTACGCCAATGTGCCTGTCCGTGCCATTCTGCCGACGTATATGTACATGCGGCGGTCCGGAAGTGGTTAATATAAGAAGGACAGAGACGAGTTTCTGAAGCTGCTTTCTGGTATTCAGATTTCCAAATATTGTATCCCTCTTACTGCATATTGCATTTCCCAGGTATTTTTCTATCACACAACAAGTAAAATGTACCAGAACTGCATTGTCATTATTTCCTGTGTTGTTACCTGCAGTTCCATCTTATCTTGGGTTTCCTCCAGTCTGGAGAAGCCGCATTTTATTCCCCTTGCTGAATTTATGTAAGAAAGAATCACGTCTGGCAAACCAGCTTCGCCGCATAAAGATGATCCACAAGGCGACCTGTGAAGCATTAAAAGCTCATTTTCCATAGTGCATTTGTCATAAGATTACCCCATCATGTGTCTTAGTGAGAGGCGCTGTGCATTTGTCTTCTTATCCTCTCCACTGTATAATGGGCTCGCCATTATTCTTGTCTGGGCGGCTGCAATTCATGCCTTTCATGTAGCTCATCATCATCACCTCATCTTACACCAAACTTACAAAGCCAGATACAAAATACACAACATTTGTAGAATCCTCCAGAATAGAGAGATGGATGGAGTTTAGAGAGAGAGAGAGGAGAGACGAAGGGAGGAAAAAAGGTGAGAGAGGGGGGGGGGGGGATGGGAGAAGTAGAATGTGGGCAATTGAAAGAAAGAGGAGATGCTTGAAAAATAAGGAAACTTAGGAACTAGAGAAAGAAAGAAAGAAAGAAAGAAAGAAAGAAAGAAAGAAAGAAAGAAAGAAAGAAAGAAAGAAAGAAAGAAAGAACGAAAAAGAAAGAAAGAAGGGAAGAAAGAAAGGGTGAGGGGGGGGGGGGGGGGTAGAAAGAATAGAGGAGTGAAGAGAAAGGGAAAAGAAAGTATGATGGAGTAGATAGGGTAGATGGAAGGAATGAGGGAAGGGAGGAAGGTTAAGAAAGAATGGAGGAGTAGAAGTAGAGAAAAAGAAAGAATGGTGGAGTGGAGATGGAAGGAAGGAAGGAGGGACTGAAGGAAAGAAGGAAAAGAGGGATGAGAATTAATGGAATGGAGGGAGAGAGAAGGAAATAAAGAAGGAAGGAAGGAAAAGAGAGCTAATAAAGAATGGAGTGGAGTGGAGGGAGAGAGAAGGAAGGAAGGAAGGAACAATTGAATGAAAGAAGGAAAAGAGGTATAAGAAAGAATGAAGGAGTACAGAGAACGGGAAAGGGAAGAATGGTGGAGAGTGATGGAAGGAAGGAAGAAAGTAAGGTAGGAAAAGGAGGGATAAGAAAGAAGGGATGAGTGAAGAGAGAAGGAAGAAAGAAGGGAGAAAGATAAAGGGAAGAAGGGAGGAGTGGAGAGAAAGGGAAAAGAAAGAATGGAAGCATGGAAAAGTGGAAAGGAAAGGAAGAAAGAGGAGAGAGAGGGATAAGAAAGAATGGAGAAGTAGAGAAAAAGAAAGTGGTGAAGTAGTGAGGGAAGGAAGAAAGGAGGGACTGAAAGAATGACAAGACAGATAAGAAAGAATGGAGTGGAGGGAGGGAAAGAGAAGGAAGGAAGGAAGGAACAATGGAATGAAAGAAGGAAAAGAGGGATAAAAAAGAATGGAGGAGTAAATATAAAGGGAAAGGTAAGAATGGTGAAGAGGGAAGGATGGAAGGAAGGAAAGAACAAAGGAAGGTAGGAAAAGAGGGATAATAAGAAGAGAGGAGTGAAGAGAGAAAGAAGAAAGAAGGTAGAAAGAGAAAATGAAGAAGGAAGGAGAGAAAAGAAAGGCAAAATAAAGAATGGAAGCATGGAAAAGTGGAAAGGAAAGGAAGAAAAGGGAGAGAGAGGGATAAGAAAGAATGGAGAAGTAGAGAAAAAGAGAAAAAGTAAGAATGGTGGAGTGGAGATGGAAGGAAGGAAGGAGGGACTGAAGGCAGGAAAAGAAGGATAAGAAAGAATGGAGTGGAGTGGAGGGAGAGAGAAGGAAGGAACAATGGAATGAAAGAAGGAAAAAGGGATAAGGAAGAATGGAGTAGTAAAGAAAATGGGAAAGGGAAGAATGGTGGAGAGGGAAGAATGAAAGGAAGGAAGGAAAGAAAAAAGGAAGGTAGGAAAGGAGGGATAAGAAAGAAGGGAGGAGTAAAGAGAGAAGGAAGAAAGAAGGGAGAAAGAGAAAGGGAAGAAGGAAGGAGTGGAGAGAAAAACAAAAGGAAGAATGGAAGCATGTAAAATTGGAAAAGAAGAAAGAGGAGAGAGAGGGATAAGAAAGAATGGAGAAGTAGAGAACAAGAGAAAAAGAAAGAACAGTGGAGTGGTGAGGGAAGAAAGGAAGTAAAATCAGGATACGAAAGAATGGAGTGGAGTGGAGAGAGAAAGAAGGAAGGAAGGTAAAGAGGGATAAGAAAGAATGCCGGAGTGAAGAGAGAAGGAAGAAAGAGGAGAGAAACGGAAAAAAAGAATGGGAGATTAGAGAGGGAAGGATGGAAGAAAGGAAGAACATTTTATATTGAGAAAGAGATATGCAAAAGAGGAAGAAGAAAGAGGAGAGTGAGGGATAAGAAAGAATAGAGAAAAAGAGAAAAAGAAAGAATGGTGGAGTGAAGAGGGAATGAAGGGAAGTAATGAAAGAAGGAAAAGAGGGATAAGAAAAATAGAGGAGTGAAGCGAGTAGGAAAAAAGAGAAAGGGAAAAGAAAGAATGGTGGAGTGGAGAAGGAAGGAAGGAAGGAGGGAAGAAAGGGAGTGTTATATTGAGAAAAGGATATGAAAAAGATAGAGAGAGCGAGATGCAGAGGTGAGAGAGTAAAGGAAATAAGAGAAAAGGAATGAGAGTTTGGAAATAAAATGGACAAAAGAGAGTTGAAAAGATAACGATGACAGACAAATTTGGAAAAGGAGGGAATTAGTAACATTTAGGATTAAGTTATAGAATGTACCTCCATGTAACCCCCCCCCCCCCCCCCCCCCCCCACATTTGTAGTGTAATTTATTTAGTGGATTTCACATTTTTTTTTATAAAGGAGATTTGTAGGCAGAACCCAAAATCCAGCATTTTGATAGCTAATGATCCATATCTATTCTGCAATAGTCTGAATGAAGCTCCAGAATTCCTATAGTATAGCTACAGTACCAAGGAAGGGGCGATGATTTAAGCGGAGGACTGCCCCCATGCCATACTGCCCAGTTGTGAACTTAGCCTAATCCAGGGTTTGACAAGTTTGCTTGGAATCTAGGAGCCAGCTAAAAAAGGTTAGGTGCCAGAAAACGCACCCCGTCCCGACGAGCTTGCGCGCAGAAGCGAACCCATATGTGAGCAGCGCACGCATATGTAAACGGTGTTCAAACCACACATGTGAGGTATCGCCGCGATTGGTAGAGCGAGAGTAATAATTCTAGCCCTGGACCTACTCTGTAACTCAAAACATGCAACCTGTTGATTTTTTTAAACGTCGCCTATGAAGATTTTAAAGGGTAAAAGTTTGTCGGCATTCCACGAGCGGACGCAATTTTGAAGCGTGACATGTTGGGTATGAATTTACTCGGCGTAACATTATCTTTCATAATATTAAAAAAAATGGGGATAACTTTACTGTTGTCTTATTTTTTAATTTAAAAAAGTGTAATTTTTTCCCAAAAAAGTGCGCTTGTAAGACCGCTGCGCAAATACGGCGCGACAAAAAGTATTGCAACGATCGCCATTTTATTCTCTAGGGTGTTAGGATAAAAAAATATATATAATGTTTGGGGGTTCTAATTAGAGGGAAGGAGATGGCAGTGAAAATAGTGAAAAATTACATTAGAATTGCTGTTTAACTTGTAATGCTTAACTTGTAATACCAACGGCCACCACCAGATGGCACCAACTCACACAAGGAAGAGCTGGGGACTTCACAAAAAAAAAAAATGTTTTTTTTTTTTTTTGCCCACCTTCCAAGCCAAGTCCCCAGAAGGCTATTTCTAGTCGCCATGGTGACCTGGCGACCGGGATTTGTCGAGCCCTGGCCTAATCCATAGTATATCGAGCACATGTGCTGGATGGCATGCTCCACATTATTAAAGGGGAGTGCCACACATCTTTATCCTGCAGCTGTTAAAATAAAATAAAAATTCTTTGACAGTCAGTTACAGATTCTCACTGTGCTGCGATAATCAGTGGAGAGAACATGTTCTCCTCTGATTACCTCAGCTTCATAAACTGTGTATGACCTGAGATCAGCGGTGAGAGTCGGGATCGCCGCTGATCTCACTTTCATAAAAGAACACCCAAAGGTTTCCACGTTCCCTCAGATCCAAATAAATGTTTGTAAACTGCGAAGTGAAGCCTCGTACGCACGCACGGTTTTCTCGGCCAGAAACAACAAAAAACTGCTGGCAGAGCTTTCTTGCCGAGTAAACCGAGCGTGCGTACGAGGCTTTGAGGTTTCTCCTCGAGAAAACTGCCCATAATCTAGACGAGAAAAATAGAGAATTTTTATCGTCGTGATTCTCCGGCAGTGTTTTCCTGAGAAACCCGAGCGTGTGTATACTTACCTGTCGCCGTGGAAACCCGAAAATGACTTTGACGCATGCGCGGTAGCTTCCAAGGCATAGGTAGGGTGAAGCAAGATGGCGGCGACGGCATCGAATGTGATGAGAGCATGCTCGTCGTAGTCGATGACGTCATAGCGTTCGTGCCATTAAAAGAGGGATAAGAAAAATAGAGGAGTGAAGCGAGTAGGAAGAAAGAGAAAGGGAAAAGAAAGAATGGTGGAGTGGAGAAGGAAGGAAGGAAGGAAGGAAGGAAGTAAGGAAGGAAGGGAGTGTTATATTGGGAGTGAAGAACCGCGGTTCTTTTGAATCGTACGTCTGTACACTCGGCCGGCAAGAAAATCTTACCAGGAATCTCATCAGGAAAAACAAAGGGCCAGATTCACAGCAGAAATACGCCGGCGTATTTTCAAATTTGCCGCGTCGTATCTTGATTTGGAATCCTCAAACCAAGATACGACGGCTTTTGGCATAGATCCGACAGGCGTACGGCTTCGTACGCCTTCATGTCTTAGGTGTAATTCTCCGGCGGACGCTGGGTAGAGTTCGCGTCGTTTTCCAGCGTCGGGTATGCAAATTAGCTGCTTACGGCGATCCACGAAGGTACGCGCGTTCGTCGCTAGTCGGTTTTTCCCGTTGCATTCTTAAGCCTGCTATTTCATGGCTTAGATTTAGACCAGTCATGTTAAAGTATGGCCGTCGTTCCCGCGTCGAATTTCAATTTTTTTTTTTTTTTCGTAAGACGTCCGGGAATACGAAAGTACGTTACGCACGTCGCCGTTCAAAAAACACGTTGGGGCGCTGTAATTTCGCGAAAGCACGGCGGGAAATTTTCACACGGAGCGCGCTTAATTTAAATGGTACACGCCCCATTTGAATTAGGCGGGCTTGCTCCGGACGGCTTTACGTTACACCGCCGTAAGTTTACACGCAAGTGCTTGGTGAATCAGGCACTTGCGCTGAAAAGTTGCGGCGGTGTAACGTAAATGAGTTACGTTACGCCGCAGCGCAGGTACATGAATCTGGCCCAAAGTTTTTTCCCTGACGAGAATCCGGGCCGTGGGTGTACCGGGCTGGAGCCAAATTCAATGATGATGATCTATGAGAAGAACATTTTACTCTTAATCTTAGTTTGGAGACGACAACCGATGCGCATTTAAAACAAAGAAACACAAAGCTGGCATGATAGAACATTGCTGGTGTTAAGGATAAGTGCACCTTTTAAACACATTAGATCCCATAATTCATTCATGCAAATGTCGAGAGTTTGCAGATTCCAGCCTTCTCCTTTCTTCTCCTGTCCTTTGAGAGCCGTCATCAAGCATCTCGCCAAATTGCTTCAGTTTACTTAGCTGTTGGTTATCTTCCAAAAGGCTCTGGGCTGAGGTTACATTACATAAGAGCTCAGAATCCCCGTAGATGTGCGCGATTCTAAAGGCTTGCTCCCAGTTGGCTGGTAAAGGGTAAAACAAAAAGCTCAGTTACAATGTATCACGTGATGCTTTTTTTTTTTTCTGCCTTGTCTCCCATCTTATTTGTGTTTTCCCTATTTGTTGACTCATTGGCTTGAAGGCCTGAATCACCCGGGTAAGAAAAGCGATTTGGAAGATACTGGGGTTTATTTCCTAAAGCTGGAGTGCAAAATCATTATCATGGTGAAACATCCTTTTCCAGTTCAACATAAACTTTCAACCCCATATTCTTGTTAAGCACACTTTGATATGATGTACTGTAGAGTTTACAGTTGACCCGATAACTGCAAGTTGCCAAGGTCCTGAAGCAGCAAACCATCCCCAAACTATTAGATTGCCACCACCATGCTTCGCAGTTGGTATGAGGTTCTTCATCTGAAATACTAAGGGGTTTATCTACTAAAGCTGGAGAGTGCAAAATCAGGCTCACTTCTGCAGAGAAACCAATCAGCTTTGAGCGTTTGCTTATTCAATTAGACCCCTTTCACACCGGGGCATTTCTCAGGCGCCTTTGGGCTAAAAATATCACCCGTAAAGCGCCTGAAAAACGGCTCCCCTGCAGTGTCAGTGTGAAAGCCCTAGGGCTTTCACACTGAGGTGATGTGCTGGCAGGACGTTAAAAAATGTCCTGAAGGCAGCATCTTTGGGGCGGTAAAGGAGCGGTGTGTACACCGCTCCTCCACCGCTCTTGCCCATTGAAATGAATGGGCAGCGCGGCCGACCCGCCGGCAAAGCGCCGCTTTGCTGGTGGTTTTAACTCCTTTTCGGCCGCTATCAGGGGTTACAGTAGGTGACTTCAATATTGTGTCAATCTCGCTGCTTTTATCGGCGAGATTGACCACCTACGAGCCCTGTCGCGGGAGCCAGCTCCAAGCTGGCTCGCCGGGAAGGGAAAAATGTGTTGAAGCCAGCTTACGTCCGACTTTCAATGAACAGGGATCCAACTTGGATTCCCGCCAATACCAGTCACTATGATATAAGGAAAGACGGGATGGACAGCCGCACTCCGAAAAAAACATAAGGTTGTCTTTATTGTAAAAAATGGATAACAAATGCACTACAAAACAAGCAGAACACAGGGAAAACAGCCTACGCGTTTCACACTCCAATTAGTGCTTAGTCAATACCAGGCACTATGTTTGGTATGAATCATGAGGGGGAACTCCACACCAAATTTTAAATAAAAAACCGGCATGGGTTCCCCTCCGGGAGCATACCAGGCCAGTCGTAGGTCCCCTGGATGCCAAACTTAGCACACATGTAGCCCCACTGTTTCTCTACAAGTGTGCAAAGTTTGTTGTCCGGGGGACCTATGGCCGGGGATCACCGATTTTTCAAACCCGGGCACCCCTTCCATAGACTCCCATGTTAAACTGTAATTTCTCATGTGAATTTGGGAACCCGATACCAGTAGGTCTCTTGGATCTGAAACTTGGCACACATGTAGTCCGATTTATCCTCTACAAGTGTGAAAAGTTTGTTGTCTGGGGGACCTACGGCTGGGAAGCACCAATTTTTCAAACCCGGGCACCCCTTCCATAGACTCCCATGTTAAACGTTAGTCTAGTCGTGGGCACAGTGAGGCGTGGGCACAGTGAGGTATGGACACAGTGAATCATGGACACAGTGAGGCTTAGCACACATGTAGCCCCACTCTTTCTCTTCAAGTGTGCAAAGTTTTTTTGTCCAGGGGACCTATGGCAGGGGGGGTTCACTGATTTTTCAAACCCGGGCACCCCTTCCATAGACTCCCTGTCACGTACCTTAAGGATGAGCCCGACGTGCAGGAAGTGGCTGCTGTTGCTCCTCTGATCCCGGACCCCTGGTAGAGTAGACAGGGGGAGCGGGAGTGCAGAGTCGCACAAGCGCCAGGGATGACGCTGGTGCAGGGGCCGGATGGAGCTTCTGCGGAGTCCAAGGAAGTCTCTGAGAGGCAGGTGCAGGCCGGTAAGTAGCAGCCTGGATGCAGGAGCACTGGAACAGCAGGTAAGCCGGAAAGGAAGGTATTCTGAAAGTCTGGCCGCAGCAGGTCCCAGAAGACTGGGAAGGGTCCCAGAAGACTGGATAGGCAGGAGCAGCCGGACTGGTAACAGGAGAGGCCCAGGTAACAGAGAGGTCGACTAGCCGGGTCGGCAACAGACGGTCAGCGGAGTACCAGGGGTCAGGCAGAAGGATGGTCAGAGCAAGCCGAGGTCAGGGCAGGCGGAAGACAGGAACAACGAAGACAAGCCGGGTATCAGGATCTGGATCAAGCAGGAGTAGTTGGTACAGGTATAGGTACAGGTACAGGTGGTCTCAGGAAACGCTGCAGACCGGACAGCAAGGGGCCAGGCTCCCAGGACACTTTAAGTAGGTTGTTTTGGCGCCAAATGGACGCCTGCACGTGCCCGCGCGCCGTTACCGCCGGTGCGCGCTCCCGTGCGCCGTTACCGCCGGTGCGCGCGTGCACGAGCGCAATGCCGTGGTTGCGCGCGCATTGCGCGTGCCGATGCGCCGCTAGCGCCCTCTGGTGGCCGAGGTAATTCATGACATTGCCCCCCCCCAAGGGGCAGCCTCCGGATGCCCAACTGAGTCATCTTCAGCGGGTGAGAGTCTTTAAACAACTGAATTAGTCTTTCGGCGTGTATGTTGTCCTCCGGTTCCCATGAATTTTCCTCTGGCCCATACCCCTTCCATTTAACAAGGAACTGAATTTGGTTGCGTCTCTTCCTGCAATCCAGGATAGATTCCACCTCAAATTCCTCCTCACCGTCGACTAATACTGGTTCTGGGGGATCAGTATCCCGTCCAGGGAAGGAGTTGGGGACGTCCGGTTTGAGCAGGGCCACGTGAAACACCGGGTGGATTCGAAAGGACTCCGGTAAGTCAAGTTCGTAGGCCACCTCGTTTATCCTTCTCTTGACAGCAAAGGGACCCACGAATTTAGGACCCAGTTTCTTCGTAGGGCATGCAAGCCTTAAGTTCAAAGTGGACAAGTAAACCTTAGTTCCGGGTACTAAGTTGAGTTCCCCCCTTCTTCTCCTGTCAAAGATTTCCTTATTACGTTCCTGTGTTTGGGTCATGGTTTCCTGCAGGATCCTGTTATTTGAGTTAAAGAAATCCAAGGTGTCTTGAACGGCGGGTACCGTACTTTCTGGAACAGAATTAGAGAGGAACAGTGGGTGGAACCCGTAGTTGGCAAAAAAAGGAGACTGTTTGGTGGCCGAATGGATAGAATTATTATAGGCGAACTCCGCCAAGGGCAGCAGAGAAACCCAGTCTTCTTGCGAAAAGGACGAGAAGCAGCGGAGATACTGTTCAAGGGTCTGATTCGTCCTCTCCGTCTGCCCATTTGACTGGGGGTGGTATGCTGAGGAAAACGATAGGCCAATCTCGAGACTACTGCAAAGTGCCCTCCAAAACCTAGATGTGAACTGTACTCCACGGTCGGACACAATATCCGCAGGAACGCCGTGGAGTCTGACAATTTCTCTGATGAAGGCTTTAGCCGTCTCTGGAGCCGAGGGTGTGCCCTTTAAGGGGACAAAGTGTGCCATCTTAGACAGCCTGTCCACTACCACAAAGATAGTGGTGAAGCCCTCTGATGGGGGAAGTTCCACGATGAAGTCCATGGAGATCCTTCTCCAAGGTCTTTCCGGTACGGGTAATGGTTTAAGGAGCCCCCAGGCTCTGAGTTTACTACCTTTGTTTCGAATGCACGTAGTGCATGATTCCACATACTCTTTGCAGTCCTTTAGAAGTTGGGGCCACCAAAAGGTGCGTTGCAGAAGTTCAGCGGTCTTTTGTATCCCAAAGTGCCCAGCCAGCTTGTGGTCATGACAGGAGCCCAGAACATTAACTCGCAGCCCCTCGGGTACGAAGATCTTATCCCGGTACCATAGCAGACCGTCCCTGGATTGTAGCTCCGAATCAGGTGGAGAAGAAATGCCAGCGGATGCCTGCCTGATCTGGGGTACCAAGTCTCTTTGTAGTAGCAAAAAGTTCCCTGATGACAGAATAGTGTCCGGAGGATTGGGAGGCTCCGAACTGGCGTACATGCGGGAAAGAGCATCCGGTTTGACATTTTTCGACCCTGGCCTGTACGTGATGTGGAATGAAAACCTTGTAAAAAAAAGTGCCCACCTGGCCTGGCGTGGTCTAAGTCTCTTGGCTACCTTTAGGTACTCCAGGTTTTTATGATCTGTAAAAATCAAAATCGGGTGCGCTGCTCCTTCCAGGAGGTACCGCCACTCCTCCAAGGCGGCTTTTATCGCCAACAGCTCTCGGTCTCCAACATCGTAATTTTTTTCTGCTTCAGATAGTTTACGGGAAAAGTAAGCGACGGGATATAGCAATGCCTTGGGACCCTGCCTCTGAGAGAGGACTGCTCCAACCGCGGTTTCAGATGCATCCACTTCAAGAATGTAGGGCAGGCTTGCGTCGGGATGTCTCAGAATGGATGCCGAGGTGAACAAGCCTTTCAGGGTTTCGAAGGCTGCTTGGGCCTCTGGTGTCCAGCGAAACCGAGCAGACAGTTTAGTCAAGTCCGTTATAGGAGAAATGATGTTGGAAAAGGCTTTGATGAACTTCCTATAAAAATTCGCAAACCCGACGAATCGCTGAACACTTTTTCTGTCAGTCGGAGCCGGCCAGTCAAGTATTGCGGAAACTTTCTGAGGATCCATCTCAACGCCCCTTACAGAGATGATAAGTCCCAGAAACTGTATACTGGGGCGCTCGAACTCGCATTTGCTGGGTTTTGCGTACAGTCCGTGGATACGGAGACGTTCAAGCACCTTCCTCACATGTACACGGTGTTTCTCTAGGGAAGGGGAGAAGATTAGGATATCATCCAGATAGACAATCACAAAGAGGTCCAGATAATCTCTAAAAATGTCATTGACAAAATGTTGGAATGTTGCCGGAGCATTACAGAGCCCAAAGGGCATGACTAGATATTCAAAGTGCCCGAAACGGGTACGGAAGGCGGTCTTCCACTCATCGCCTTCGCGTATGCGGACAAGGTTGTAGGCCCCTCGGAGGTCCAATTTAGTAAAAATGACCGCGGACCCCAGACGCTGAAATAGTTCGGGTACCAAGGGAAGAGGGTATCTGTTTTTAATAGTTATTTTGTTGAGTTCCCGGTAGTCCACACAGGGGCGAAGGGAATGATCTTTCTTTTCAACAAAAAAGATGCCTGCACCCGCGGGTGACGTGGAGGCACGGATGAACCCCCTCCTCAAGCTGTCATCGATATAGGTTTTCAGGGTCTCAAGTTCAAGTCCGGTTAAGGGGAAGATCCTTCCGAAGGGGACTTCGGCACCAGGGAGGAGTTCGATGGGGCAGTCATAGGCCCTGTGGGGTGGGAGGGTCTCGGCCCCCTTTTTGCTGAAAACATCCAGATAGTCATGATAAATTTCTGGGACGGATTGACGAGTCTCAATGTCAGAGTCCGAACAGAGTAATGGCAGGGGTGGAGACGGTAGTTGCAGGCAATGCTGTCGGCAGAATGGAGAGTTGAAGTCAATTTTACCAGTGGCCCAGTCAATCTGGGGGTTGTGGACTTGGAGCCATGGTACTCCCAGTATGACAGGAAACAGAGGGGAGTTGATCACATCCAAGCATAAGAGTTCGTGGTGGTTATCGGCAATGGTGGTGGCAAGAGGCTGGGTCTCCTGGGTAACGGGACCAGATTTTAACACCGAGCCGTCTGCTAAGTACACAGAAAGTCCAGTAGACCTGGGGCGGAGAGGAATCTGATATCTGAAGGCAAATGATTGATCCAAAAAGCAGCTACAGGCTCCTGAATCAATAATGGCGCTGGTTTGTATAGTTCTTCCTGGAAGCTGGAATAAAACAAGGATAGCCAGATGAGTGGAATTGCTTGGACGGACAGGTAGGGATACAGACGACAAGGATTGACACTTACGCAGCTTGGCAGGACAGGTCCTCACGTAGTGTCCGGACTCCCCGCAATACAGGCACAGGTTGTTGGCCCTACGGCGTTGTCGTTCCTCCGGAGTAAGTGAAGGGCGAAGGAGGCCTAGCTGCATAGGCTCTGAATTATCAGGGGTAGAAGAGGCTGTGGGCGCTGGTAGAGGTGGATTGAACGTGGAAGGTACCCGTGGCATCATCCAGACCGGACGGGATGGGGCAGTGGTCCTTTCAGTCCTGCGCTCCCTCAGGCGTCGATCGATCTGGATGGTCAAGTTGATTAAAGCGTCCAGGGTCCCAGGGACTCCTACCCGGGCCAGCTCGTCCTTTAGCGGTTCGGACAGACCAAGGCGAAACTGGTAGCAGAGAGCCGAATCGTTCCAGGTTGTGTCAGAACACCATTTGCGGAATTCGGACACATAGTCTTCGGCGGGTCTGCGACCCTGTTGTAGAGCATGTAATGCGGCTTCTGCAGTGGCGGTTTGATGCGGGTCCTCATAAAGCAGAGACATAGCCTGGAAAAAGGCGGTTAAGTTGTCAAGTGATTCATCCTTGATCTCCATGAGGCGATGAGCCCAGGTTTGCGGTTCGCCAGACAGTAGCGAAACGACGAAGCCCACCTTAGTAGCTTCCAGAGAGAAAGTCCGGGGTTGGAGGGCGAAGTATAATTCGCAAGCGTTGCGGAAGGCTCGGAATTTGTTACGTTCTCCCGCAAACCTCTCGGGCATGGGAACTTTAGGTTCAGGTGGCAGCATTATTACTGATGGCGAAGCGGATGCTCCTGAAGTCGCAGAGGCTGTGGCAGGAGTGGACAAGGCTTGGACCCGATTTTCCAGACGTGTGTAACCTTCTTGCAGGGTTCGGACGGCCTGGGTTAGTCCTTCCAAATGGCGGCAGAGTTCCTGCATCGGATCCACTCCCTGCGCGGGCTCGGACATGGCTGTCCGGTACTGTCACGTACCTTAAGGATGAGCCCGACGTGCAGGAAGTGGCTGCTGTTGCTCCTCTGATCCCGGACCCCTGGTAGAGTAGACAGGGGGAGCGGGAGTGCAGAGTCGCACAAGCGCCAGGGATGACGCTGGTGCAGGGGCCGGATGGAGCTTCTGCGGAGTCCAAGGAAGTCTCTGAGAGGCAGGTGCAGGCCGGTAAGTAGCAGCCTGGATGCAGGAGCACTGGAACAGCAGGTAAGCCGGAAAGGAAGGTATTCTGAAAGTCTGGCCGCAGCAGGTCCCAGAAGACTGGGCAGGGTCCCAGAAGACTGGATAGGCAGGAGCAGCCGGACTGGTAACAGGAGAGGCCCAGGTAACAGAGAGGTCGACTAGCCGGGTCGGCAACAGACGGTCAGCGGAGTACCAGGGGTCAGGCAGAAGGATGGTCAGAGCAAGCCGAGGTCAGGGCAGGCGGAAGACAGGAACAACGAAGACAAGCCGGGTATCAGGATCTGGATCAAGCAGGAGTAGTTGGTACAGGTATAGGTACAGGTACAGGTGGTCTCAGGAAACGCTGCAGACCGGACAGCAAGGGGCCAGGCTCCCAGGACACTTTAAGTAGGTTGTTTTGGCGCCAAATGGACGCCTGCACGTGCCCGCGCGCCGTTACCGCCGGTGCGCGCTCCCGTGCGCCGTTACCGCCGGTGCGCGCGTGCACGAGCGCGATGCCGTGGTTGCGCGCGCATTGCGCGTGCCGATGCGCCGCTAGCGCCCTCTGGTGGCCGAGGTAATTCATGACACTCCCATGTTCAACTGTAATTTCTCATGTGAATTTGGGGACCCGATACCAGCCAGTCATAGGTCTCCTGGACCTGTAACTTGGCACACATGTAGCCCGATTTATCCTCTACAAGTGTGCAAAGTTTGTTGTCTAGGAGACCTACGGCTGGGAAGCACCAATTTTTCAAACCCGGGCACCCCTTCCGTAGGCTCCCATGTTAAACGTTAGTCTAGTCATGGGCACAGTGAGGCGTGGGCTCAGTGATGCATGGGCACAGTGAGGCATGAGCACAGTGAGGCATGGGCACAGTGAGGTATGGATACAGTGAGGTATGGACACAGTGAGGTATGGACACAGTGAGTCATGGGCACAGTGAGTCATGGGCACAGTGAGGCCTTGGGCACAGTGAGTCATGGGCACAGTGAGGCATGGATACAGTGAGGTATGGACACAGTGAGGCATGGACACAGTGAGGCATGCACATAGACACAGTGAGGCAAAGTGAGGCACAGTGAGGCATGCAGATTGACACCCTAGGCTCATACTCGAGTCAATATGTTTTCCCATTTTTTTGTGGTAAAATTTGGTGCCTCGGCTTATATTCGGGTCGGCTTATACTCGAGTATATACGGAATATACATAATTCTAAGCAATGTACTAACTTTCTTTTAAAAATGAAGGTGGTCTTTTAATCTGATGTATTGGTATACTGTATATAAAAAAAAATGATTGATTTTACATATTATCCCCCAAGAGGTACCGGTAAAGTCTGATTCATTTTTTTTTTTGTATGTTGGCTACTGTATATGATGGATGTGGTGCTGAATGGACCCTTTTTTTGCTATGTATTTTATTGGTAATAGTTAAAACAAAATGTGTTGTATTTGTTGGTTTTGCTTTTCTATCTCTGGATAAATGTGATATGATTTGTTAGGTGTTTACACTCTTGGATTTCTTTTTGTGCGCTGCAGAAAGGCTGTCGACTTTGTAGGATTATCATCATACCGAAATGTTATCTCTAAGCCTCAGAAGAAAAAAATATATAATATATTTATTTTTTTCCTTCAGGTGGGATGAGAAAGAAGTTCAGTGTTCTTTAATATAGATGCAAATAGGCGTAAACTGGTATTGTAGCTCATCTGTCTGGTGGAGGGTAACTCCAGAAAACATCTCAAACCGATCAGAACCTTTCTAATGATATTTAGAAGTTTGTATGTTGCCGGAAGATAAAGCCAAGCTTGCAATACAATATTTTTAGTTGCGGTACGTTTTAGCTCGCTGCTCGCATGGTGATGGTCCTGGACCAATTGTCCAGAATCGGCAGCAGTGGTGACAAAATATGTGTAGCTACCAGGAGTGCCCCCTATCCCTGCGTTCAGCCCCTTTCAAGATGCCGGGCGCATGGATTTCAAGGTGGGGTGGGTGTTTTTTTTTTTGAAGCATCGATTAGAGGCTCTTATTGGCTTTAAAATAGGGTGGGCTCGGGGCGCAGAGAATGTGCCCGGAGCCCACCCATTTGTGTGAATGAATATTCACTATTCTCACACTGAATCTCTTCCCCGTCTGACACCCGTTTCCCGTTTGGCCGAAAGGATAAGCGTTCTGATTGGTCGTCGAAGAGGAGGGAGGAGACAGAAGCCGCCGAGCAGGGGAAGGAGAAGCTGCTGTGATGCCCAGGGAGGAGAGCCGTGGAAGGTGCCGGTGATTGCCCGCCATGGATTGGGTAAGGGCACTGACCCACCAAACTGTTGCGGGTACACTGTTTGCCACCCCCTCCCACAAAAAAAAACTACCACCAGCCGCCACTGGTAGCGACACTTAGGAGACTGATACCAGACTGTGTATGCTTTAACCACTTCCGCCCCCCAAAAGCTTTCATCCCATTAATGACCAGGCCATTCTTTTCGATACGGCACTGCGTTGCTTTAACTGACAATTGCACAGTCGCATGACGCTGTACCAAAATAAAATTGATGTCCTTTTTCCCCCACAAATAGAGCTTTCACCTAACGAACTGCACAGTGGAGATACGTATGGCATGTTTGTTATTTAAAGCAAAATAAAAAACGTAGCTTTACAATCACTTTAAATACCCTCCCAGCAGCCAACATCAGGTGGAAACTGATTACTTGGATCTGCTAGCTGCAGGGAGACACCCGCTGGTGGACAACGGAACTACAACCTTCCGGTCTGGGAAGCACAGTGCCACCAGCAGGTGATCCAGGTCCTGACACATGTTGTGGTGCTCAGTCTTTAAAAAAATAATTACCGTATTTATCTTCATGTAGCGCGCACCGGCGTATAGCGCGCACCACCAACCTAGAAGGGAAATTTCAGGAAAAAAATGAAAATACTTACAGTTTGAATGCCCCTCGTCTGTGTCTTGCCCGGCATCCATCGGCGGCCTTGTCCGGTCCGGCGTCCGTCTGCGGCCTCGGTGGTGTCCTCCCCGCTTCTCCCGCGCTGTTTTTGAGCCGATCCCCGCTTCCTGCGCTGTGTTTGAACGCCGCCGCCGACATATACCGAGCGAAGTACACTCGGGCACGCTCGGCCACGCTCGTCTCCTCTCGCATAAAGGCTAGGAGGCGGCACAGGGTGTGACCGCGAGCGGAGCCGAGCCTGGCCGAGTGTACTGCGCTCGGTATATGTCGGCGGCGGCGTTCAAACACAGCGCGGGAAGCGGGTATCGGCGTATATCGCGCACCCACGATTTTCCTCTTCTTTTAAGGGGAAAAAAGTGCGCGGTATACGCCGATAAATACGGTACACTTTTTTTTGTGTGTTTTAGGGAATTAAGGAGCTCATTTAAAATAATGGGCTGTCCTGGATTAATGCATGAATTACCGTAGCTTTGTGTAAATGAACTGTAACAGTGTGAACGCATCCATAGGGTTTACTTTTATGTAACTCTCTTCCGTTTTTAATTCTTTCTAACAATCAAGCCCCACCCCCCGACCTATTGCCTAGCTTGTTACCTTCAATGGTAGGCAGTAAAATCCTTTCATCAGAATAATTCTGGTATTTTCTCTTTCTTTCTCTTTTGAAAAGCATTAGCAGAGATATTCTGCCCGACGGCTGCATTTTGAGTGCTGCGCGTACAGCGGCTATGAGCCCCCTGATACTCATGTTCAAAGGATTCAGTTAAGCTTGGCCTGTAGCAAGTGTTAATTTGCATACATTAACCTCCAGCACCTACATATTTGCTGTAGACGCTTAATAAGCTCTATGCACGGAGCCGGTCTGTGTGCGAAGACAGCGGGTATCGGCCAGGGACGTGTGCGGATGGCCCCGACTGGGTTAATTGTATCATCATTGCTATTTATATAAGGCACGTTTGCTGAGCTGTACGATAAAATGGAAGAAGTAAAATATCTGCTATTGTATATGGAACAGAGAAAGTACCGGCCATGGGAAGGGTATTTTAAACTGTAGAAGAATCAGTTGCGTTCAAAGAGGAATATTTTTGTCCAGAGCACAGAGATAACAAATATAGTCAGGGCCGATCCTAGGGTCACAGACGCCTGGGTGCAGAAATTTTGCTGGCGCCCCCACATGGGCGTAGTCGTCTTTACCCATTCCTCCCCATTACAAATGTTTCTTTGGCTACAACTCAGACACAGAGATGCTCCTCTAAGAAGTCTTTATTAGTGTCCGCCATCAGAGTGCCCCCCCAGCAGGTGTTCCCCATCAGAGACCCTCACAGCAGGTGTCCCCTATCAGTGGGAGATATGCGCTCTTGTCAGTTGCCAGTGGTGAGAACAAGCAGGATGGGGAACCGCAGCACACACTACATGTGTTCCGCCTCTGGACACAGACAAGGAGGAGGAAGGGGAGCACTTGGGAGCTTCGGCGCCCCCACCTCTGTGGCGCCTGGGTACGGAGCACCCTGCGCACCCTGCCTAGGATCGGCCCTAATTATAGTTGCAGAAATATAGGAACTATACTTAAAGCGGAGTTCCGGCAAAAAAAATTAAAAATAAAAGTCAGCAGCTACAAATACTGCAGAGGCTGACTTTTAATTTATGGACACTTACCTGTCCAGGGCGCCCGCGATGTTGGTAGCCGAAGCCGATCTGTCTGTCGGCTCTCGGGTGCTGCCACCGCCATCTTTGGTAAGTGAATCAGAAAGTGAAGTCTTGCGGCTTCACTTCCCCGTTCCCTACTGCGCTGTGAGATCACACTAGTCCCTGCTGTCTTCTGGGACATGTGTGTCTCCCAGAAGACAGCAGGGGGGAGGGCAGAGTAGGCGCCGGACGTGGCGTAGGTCATCGCGATCACCGCGGTGATCTATGCCTGGAAGTGGGAGCAAGTGCAAGTGCCTGCCTTTACACACACATGAACTTTAATGGCATCCCAGTCTTAGTCTGTAGGATTCACTATTGGGTTGACCCACCCTTTGCAGCTATAATAGCTTCAACTCTTCTGGGAAGGCCGTCCACAAGGTTTCGGAGGGTGTCTATGGGAATGTTTGACTGTTCTTACAGAAGCGCACTTAGACGAGAAGGCCTGGCTCGCAGTCTCTGCTCTAATTCATCCTAAAAGTGTTCTATCAGTTTGAGGTCAGGACTCTGTGCAGCCCAGTACGAGTTTCTCCACCCCAAACTCGCTCATCCATGTCTTTATGGACCTTGCTTTGTGCACTGGTGTGCAGTCATGTTGGAACAGGAAGGGGTCATCCCCAAACTGTTCCCACAAAGTTGGGAGCATGAAAGTGGCCAGAATGTCTTGGTATGCTGACGCCTTAAAGTCTCGTACACACGATAGGATTTTTCCCGACAACAATTGTTGTATGCTCCATCGGACAATTGTTGTCGGATTTTCCGACAACACATGTGGGATAGTGTAACGACACCCCGAGTATGAAAAGGGTTAAGTCCTTGAGTGAAGAGTGATTTAGCCGTTCATAGTGTGCTTCCATTGGCCTGTGTCCTCTTGTAGCTGCCCTTCTGGGCTGTTGGAATCATCCCGCTGCTTGCCACCAGTTGTAACGACACCCCGAGTATGAAAGGGGTTAAAGTCGTTTAGGACATTCCCTTCCCGAACATAAGGCAGCTACCAACACTCCAATCAGCCGAACAAGAAATCCGTACAAATAATTCTCCCCCCAAATACGAGATGAAGCTCTGTGTTGAATCTCAAACAGGTATATTAATCTTTATTGAAAAACTACAGGCTTCTATACAGCAAAAGAGAAGGTGATAATGATTGACCCTGGCCCTGATACAACCTCAGGGCGAACCCCATTTCTGCCGTATGACCCAAATCATAATAGTGAAACATGTAGACCAGAGAGAAAAAATCTACATCCTCACCTTCCAGCGTCCAACCTCAAGAGAAAGAGGTGGAGCCTGTGCGCCTCCTTTATTAACAACATGACATCACAAATATATGCATTCACATTGGTCAGCTCATATAATTCAGCCCTTTATTACACGCTCCCTGTGACGTCTGTACTGCACACGTTTCAAAAGCCTTTAATTAGCACAAATGCCTTGTGTCATACAGGGATCTCAAACCCAAGTTTTCAGGGGCAGAGCCATATTTGGTTCCTGAGTGAATACAAGAAGAAGAAACAGAAGGAGGAGAAGGAGGGGTGGTTTGCAAGTCCATATTTGACATAAACAGTTCTCTTGTCACGAGACACAAAGTTCCTTCAGTAAAACAAGGACAAGGGGGGGGTTTTAACACATCTGTTCTTGATAATAGTCTTTTGTCTTCACTCAAAGCTTAAGATGTACTTGTAACTTTAAAACATTATATCTGATATAACTTCTTTTAAGGAAATTAAACACTATTGTGATATATGTTTTTCACACATGCATATACTGTATATATATATATAAAGAATATAAAAACAATATAAGAATATAAAAGAAATTAAAAGAATATAAGAAGAAAAAACATTTCAGTGGTTCTAATAAAATAATTAGCTTAACACAAAATAGGAATTTTAGTATCTTCCATCACAGAGGTGCATACATATCCTGCTCATATTACTCTGAAAATACACATGTGACCAGACCTAATTAACATGAGCTAATTAACTATCCCTTTAAAGCGGATGTGCCATGGGAAAAAAATATTAAAAGCCAGCAGCTACAAATACTGCAGCTGCTGACTTTTAATATTAGGACACTTACCTGTCCTGGAGTCCAGCGCCGATCGCAGCAGAGGACGAGCGATCGCTCGTCTCTCTGCTGCTATCCCCGCCATCCACGCTGAGGGAACCAGGAAGTGAAGCGCTGCGGCTTCACTGCCCGGTTCCCTACGGCGCATGCGCGAGTCGCGCTGCGCCCGCCGATTGGCTCACACGCTGTGTGCTGGGAGCCGAGTGTTCCCAGCACACAACGGGCGACAGACGGGAAGTCAGAAAAACCAGTCTTTTGCCCGTAGCGTGTGGCCGGAAGTGGGTGCAAATACCTGTCTTTAGACAGGTATCTGTGCCCCCCTCCCCCCTGAAAGGTGTCAAATGTGACACCGGAGGGGGGGAGGGTTCCGATCAGCGGGACTCCACTTTAGGGTGGAGAACAGCTTTAAGCAGCCAAGATGACTCAGAGGCATTACCTTTAGGCTAGACTTGCCGTCTTGTAGCTCAGAAGACACAATCAACATTATCACCAATCAACACAGAACTCCTTCACACAATTACGGGGTCAATTAGCACAAGCCACAATGAAAGACCCTTAAGGGCCGAGCCCAACACCTGAAAAACAACTCCACACCATAATCCCCCCCCCTACCAATTTTTTTTATGAAAATCTGAATGATCATTGAGTAATTAGCTCAATCCCATCCCTCTGTGAATGGTCCCGTGTAAAATAAACAAAAACAAAATTAAAATAAGCATTACTCTAGTCCTTTTCATTCAATAGATAGAGATAAAAACTGTAAATATTATCCGAAATAATATTATGAAAAATAATGAAAAAATAAATAAAAAAAAAGCTAATAAACTTGTTTCCACTCTGCAGTCCCTGTAAATCTTCTGGAATATTATTTATGAGATTGTACTATGACTTCTTCAGTCTTTATTTGATACTAATGAAAACCGAGCGGAGGAATGATCCAGGAAAGAACATCTTTATATTCATCTCTCATTTAATATATCTCGGCAATATGCACGTAGATTATTTCTAAATATTACAACAAAATAACATAAAAGCCACAGCAACGCTCTTTAGGAGGCAGTCAAGTCCTGTAACCGAATTGCTGGGGATTGTGACACTAAGCTGGATTTCCGGGATAATATCTCTATTAATAATTATCATAATCCAGGTATATAGGAAGTGGTGGGTTAGGATGAGCTCTGACAGCTTCAGATTTACAATTCATATTCGGTGATGAGAGTTGTTCATCATGAGGGTGTCTACTTCAGCGGGGAGATGAAAATATTCTCATTATATTGGAGTAATGATAGTAAAGGCGCTGAAAACCACTGCAGCAGAGAGTTGAAGTCGAACCTACAGGAAAAAATATATTTTTCCCACTCCTGCTGCTGCTAACTATTTAGTAGTTTAACCACTTAGGGCCAGATTCACAGAAGAAGTACGCCGGTGTATCTACTGATACTCCGGCGTACTTTCAAATTTGCCGCGTCGTATCTTTAGTTTGAATCCTCAAACCAAGATACGACGGCTTCTGGCTTCGATCCGACAGTCGTACGGCTTTGTACTCCTTCGGATCGTAGGTGTAATACTTCGGCGCCCGCTGGGTGGAGTTCGTGTCGTTTTCCGTGTCGGGTATGCTAATTAGCTTTTTCCGGCGATTCACAAAGGTACGCGCGGCCGTCGCATTCTCTTACGTCGTCGCTAGTCGGCTTTTCCCGGCGTATAGTTAAAGCTGCTATTCTGTGGCGTATAGATAGACGCGCCATGTTAAAGTATGGCCGTTGTTCCCGCGTCAAATTACATTTTTTTTTTTTGCGTAAGTCATCCGTGAATAGGAAAGGACGTAACTCACGTCTACGTTCAAAAAATGACGTTGGTGCGACGTCATTTCGAGCAAAGAACGGCGGGAAATTTCAAAACGCAGCATGCGCAGTACGTTCGGCGCGGGAACGCGCCTAATTTAAATGATCCACGCCCCCTACCCGGATCATTTGACTTAGGCGGGCTTGCGCCGGAGGGATTTACGCTACGCCGACGCAACTTTACAGGCAAGTGCTTTGTGAATCAAGCACTTGCCCGTAAAACTTGCGGCGGCGTAACGTAAATGCGATACGTTACGCCGCCGCATATGTACCTGAATCTGGCCCTTAGGTCCTATTTTTCAGACATAGGGCCGGATTCAGAAAAGAGATACAACGGCGTATCTCCTGATACATCGTCGTTTCTCTGAGTCCGGTCGTCATATCTATGCGACTGATTCATAGAATTAGGTTACGCATAGATATCCCTAAGATCCGACAGGTGTAAGTGTCTTACACCGTCGGATCTTAGGCTGCAATTCCAGGCTGGCCACTAGGTGGCGCTTCCGTATATTTACGTGAGGAATATGCAAATGAGGATTTACGCTGATTCAGAAACGAACGACCGCCCGGCGCTTTTTTTTTTACGTTGTTTGCGTTCGGGTTTTTCCGGCGTATAGTTACCCCTGCTATATGAGGGGTAACTAATGTTAAGTATGGCCGTCGTTCCCGCGCCGAGTTTTGAAATTTTACGTCGTTTACGTAAGTCGTTCGCGAATACGGCTAGACGTAATTTACATTCACGTTGAAAGCAATGACGTCCTTGCGACGTCATTTAGAGCAATGCTCACTGGGACATTTTACGGACGGCGCATGCGCCGTTCAAATAGCGCGGGGTCAAGTTAGATTTAAATAATACACGCCCCCTACATCCCCATTTGAATTACGCGGCCTTACGCCGCAACACATACGTTACGCCGCCGTAACTAAGGGCGCAAGTTCTTTCTGAATAAAGAACTCGCGCCCAAAGTTAGAGCGGCGTAACGTATCAGAGATACGTTACGCGAGCCGGACAGATACGCCATTGTATCTGAATCCGGCCCTTTGTGTTTACAAGTTAATCACTTCAGCCCCGGACCATTTTGCTGGTCAAAGACCAGGCCAGGCACTGCATCACTTTAACTGACAATAGCGCGGTCGTGCGTCGTGGCTCCCAAACAAAATTTACGTCCTTTTTTCCCCCACAAATAGAGCTTTCATTTGGTGGTATTTGATCACCTCTGCGTTTTTCTATTTTTTTACGCTATAAACAAAAAAAGAGCGACAATTTTGAAAAAAACACAATCATTTTTTACTTTTTGCTATAATAAATATCCCCAAAAAACATACAGTAAAAAAAACATTTTTTTTCCCTCAGTTTAGGCCGATACGTATTCTTCTACATATTTTTGGTAAGAAAAAATCGTAATAAGCGTTTATTGGTTGCTTTGCGCAAAATGTATAGCTTCTACAAAATAGGGGATAGTTGTATGTCATTTTTATTAATATTTTTTTTTTTACTAGTAATGGCGATGATCAGCGATTTTTATTGTGACTGCGACATTATGGCGGACACATCAGGCACTTATGACGCTATTTTGGGACCATTGTCATTTATACAGCGATCAGTGCTATAAAAATTTACTGATTACTGGAAAAATTACACTGACAGTGAAGGGGTTAACCAGTAGGGGGGCCCTGAAGGGGTTAAGTGTGTCCCAGGGATGTGCTCTAACTGTGGGGGGAGGAGCTACCAGTGACACGACACTAATCACTGCTCCCGATGATCAGTGTCCTTGTAACTAGGCAGGACACTAGGCCTTGTTTACATCAGCATTTCCCCGTTCTTCCTCTCCGTGAAAAGATCGCGGGACTCCTGGCGGACATCGAGTCCGCGGGACCCGCAGTCCCACTCACGGAGTGAGCGTCCACAATGCCACGTTTTAAAGGACAACATACAGGTACATTAATATGCCCAGCCGTGCCATTTTGCCGACGTATATTAGCGTGAGCCGGTCGGCAAATGGTTAATAAATACTAGGGGGTCTAATTATAACCCATAAGGGGTCTATTAATAAACACTAGGGGGTCTAATTATAACCCATAAGGGGTCTATTAATAAACCCAAAGGGGTCTGTTAATAAACACTAGGGCCCAGATTCACAGAGAGCATGGCGCACATTACGCCGCCGTAGAGTAACCAATGTACGCTACGCCAACGCAGCACAGAGAGGCAAGCATTGAATTCAGCAAGCCAGTGCTCCCAACTCTGCGCCAGCGTGGCGTGGGTTTCGAAGGCGTACGCCGGCATAGGTGGAAGTGGGCGTGACCCCATGCAAATGAGGCATGACCCCATGCAAATGATGGGCCGAGCGCCAGACATGTACGTATCACGAACTGCACATGCGCACACCCCCCTGTGCCTGCCCCCCGCGCCTGCTCACAACCACGCCGGCACAACTGCCTAAGCTATGCCGGATCACTGTGTACGCCGCAAACGTAAAGTACGCCCAGCCAGACACACGTCCAACACATAATACGCCGGTTGTGTTCCCTGGTGCAGGCCTGAGCATGTCTGTTGCTGGAATAACTTTACGTCGGACGTAGAAATTACGCGCATCTCACGTAGCATGCACCGGGCACACGCACATTCGTGAATCGCCGTATTTCCCTCATTTGCATGTTTGAATGGCTACTCAATGGGAGCGGCACCATGCGCCCAGCCTAAATGTGCGCCCACCCTACGCCGACGTAAGTAAGTTACGTCGGCAGGGTGTAGCCTGCTTTTAGGCGCATATCTGTTCGTGGGTCTGGCGCACAGATACGACGGCGCACATTTGCACTTACGTCGGCGTAACTTGTTATACGTTGGCGTAAGTGCTTTGTGAATTTGGGCCATGGGGGTCTAATTATAACCCATATGGGGTCCATTAATAAACACTAGGGGGTCTAATTATAACCTATAAGGGGTCTATTAATAGACATTAGGGGGTCTAATTAAATACTAAAAGAGGTCTATTTATAAATCATAAGTGGTCTAATAATAAACCATAAGGGGTTCACTACTAATCTATAGTAGGGTCTATTTATAAATCATATGGTATCCTTTCCCGGGATATTATCCCACCCCAATTGCAGGTTCAGTAGCATGTAAAAAACAGACACACTCAAAGTGGTTTTGAACCTTCCACCCACGGAATAGTGTTTGTGGATCACAATATTGGATAAAAGGAAATACAGTGCTTAATATTTTGGAAAGCAAAAGACATTCCATTACAGTTCTCATGTAAGCATTAGCCCAGAGCTCCCCTTTAATGATAGGCTCTGAATACCCAGGGCATGGGCACACCACGCCGCTCTATTCTCCGTAGAGCCCAAGCTATTTCATAACTGATCTCCATCAAATTAATGCTAATTGATTATAATTATCCGGAGCGGAGGAGTGCATCCCTGCTCCGTTTAAGACAAATTCGCCAAGTCCCAGAGCTTAAATAAATTATGGCAATGCCTATATTATTCAGCTATTAGATAATTGAAATTTTGTATGGGAAAGCTTTAAGTATAGGGAAAGGTATCTCCTTGGAGACAGGCTGAGAGGAAACAGAGAAAATGTGATGAACATGTGTAGTTAATGCGTTGCGAAAAAAACTTGGATTAACCAAATGAAGATAGGTGGGGAAAATTCTATATTACCTTGTACAGTATTTGAAACATTGTTATTGATCACGGAAGTAGAAAGAAGAATAAATTGGCCGCCAATCAATGCACAAAATATGCATAGTATCACTATAAACTTTATCGCAAAAGAACAAAATAATCCTCCAAATGATGGAGTTCTGGAGTCTCCAGTGATGAGTACTGGTAATACTACAACATACAAATTCATTTTAGACTTGTGCTCTTCCAAACTTGTGGTGTAATTTAGGGAAGACCCCTTTCTGTTCCTGTATGATTGTGCCCCTGTGTAGCCAGCTCCATAAAGACATGGTTTGATTGGATTGATGTAGAGCAGCCTTTCTCAACCAGTGTGCCGCGGCACACTGGTGTGCCGTCAGAGGTTCTCAGGTGTGCCGCGGGGTCAGTGGAGAGAAGGCTGTCAGATGAGCCTGCTCTCCTGCCGAACTATGAGAGCACTGTCGGCTTCAAAAGTGAAAGTAAAGTGCAGAGGAGTGTGCTGTGCTCTCTGCTTCCCCCTAGAGTGCAGTACCCGACTGAATGAGGAATCTGGAAAGGTACTGAGCTAGAAGTTAGATTAGTGTGTGTGTGCACATGTGAGTGTCTGTGTGTGTATGTGTATGTATGTATGTATGTATGTGTGTAAGCATGTGTGTATGCATGTGTCTGTATGTATGTGTGTATATTACTTTTAATCCTGACCCCCCCCCCCCCTCCCCCCATTCCTGTACCATCAGAATGGCTTTTGTAGGGCTTGTTTGATAGCAGCAGGGACTGCTGTTCCTCTAAAAAGCAATCCATGCACAGATCGCTTTTCAGAGGCATTTGACAGGCGGTAAAGAGGAATTATGTTGCCTCTTTACCACCTGTTTTAAGCCCGTAAATGCAGCATCACTACACTGCAACCGTGCAATGCACACAGTTGCAGTGCAGCCCCATTCACCCTCGGTATACCTCCAGTTGCAGCCACAGCATGTGAACACCCTCAGCTGCTGCCTCTGCAGCTAAAGGTGGAGAAATTGGGGGTGGTAAAACCAGCTCAACCATGTGGTTTTACCGCCCCTATGACATGTGAACAAGCCCTTGGTTCACATCTGTGTAGCTGCATGTAGGGCAGTCCATTAATTTCCGTACCCACAAAAATGCAGGAAAACAAGTCACCAACCTTTTTTTTTTTTATTGCACTGCAGCAAAAGCACCCCACGTTTTCCAATGTGTGGGGGTTTCATTAAGAATTAATGGTACCCCTAAAGAGCAGAGCATTTGTCTGTGTGTCAGGAATGAGCGTGATTTTGCGCGTGTTCTGCGACACACCGTAATGTGAACCAAGCCTTGGACTGGGGTGCCTCAAGACTGAAAATACTTTTTAAGGGTGCCCCGACTAGAAAAAGGTTGAGAAACACTGATGTAGAGGAACTCAGGTGGTGTGCATAGAGCTCTGACCTCAACCCTACTGAACACCTCTGGGATGAATCGGAACAAGCCAGGTTAATAACATCTCTATATAGACATGGGTTGATGAGTTTGGTGTGGAGGGACACCAGTGGTCTGCACACAACCTTGACCTCAACCCTACTGAACACCTTTGGGATGAATCGGAACAAGCTAGGTTATCGACATCCCTATATAGACATGAGTCTCATCTCTATATAGACATGGGTTGATGGGTTTGGTGTGGAGGGACACCAGTAGTCTGCACACAACCTTGACCTCAACCCTACTGAACACCTTTGGGATGAATCGGAACAAGCCAGGTTATCGACATCCCTATATAGACATGGGTTGATGAGTTGGGTGTGGAGAAAGTACAGTAGTCTGCACAGAGCCATGATCTCAACCCCATTGAACACCTTTGGGATGAATCGGAACAAGCCAGGTTATCGACATCCCTATATAGACATGGGTTGATGAGTTGGGTGTGGAGAAAGTGCAGTAGTCTGCACAGAGCCATGATCTCAACCCTACTGAACACCTTTGGGATGAATCAGAACAAGCTAGGTTATCGACATCCCTATATAGACATGAGTCTCATCTCTATATAGACACGGGTTGATGAGTTTGGTGTGGAGGGACACCAGTGGTCTACACAGAGCTCTGACCTCAACCCTACTAAACACCTTTGGGGTAAATTTGAACAAGACAGGTTATTAACATCTCTATATAGACATGGGTTGATGAGTTTGGTGTAGAGGCACACCAGTGGTCTGCACACAACCTTGACCTCAACCCTACTGAACACCTTTCGGATGAATCGGAACAAGCCAGGTTATCGACATCCCTATATAGACATGAGTCTCATCTATATATAGACATGGGTTGATGAGTTTGGTGTGGAGAAAGTGCAGTAGTCTGCACAGAGCCATGATCTCAACCCTACTGAACACCTTTGGGATGAATCAGAACAAGCTAGGTTATCAACATCCCTATATAGACATGAGTCTCATCTATATATAGACATGGGTTGATGAGTTTGGTGTGGAGGGACACCAGTGGTCTGCACACAACCTTGACCTCAACCCTACTGAACACCTTTGGGATGAATCGGAACAAGCCAGGTTATCGACATCCCTATATAGACATGAGTCTCATCTCTATATAGACATGGGTTGATGAGTTGGGTGTGGAGAAAGTGTAGTAGTCTGCACAGAGCCATGATCTCAACCCTACTGAACACCTTTGGGATGAATCGGAACAAGCCAGGTTATCGACAGCCCTATATAGACATGAGTCTCATCTCTATATAGACACAGGTTGATGAGTTTGTTGTGGAGGAACACCAGTGGTCTATACAGAGCCCTGACCTCAACCTTACTGAACACCTATGGGATGAATCGGAACAAGTCAGGATATTAAAGCGGAGCTCCACCCATCAAACTAATCCAAGGGGGCTTCAGTATTTTTGGATCCACCAGCCTGGAGCAGGTAGGCTTTTTAGTAATTTTTGACTTCACTTAATTTATACTTGTTCCAGGTCCTGAACTTAGAATTCCCTGAAACCACCAACAGCCCGGCAAACAATAGAAGCGCTGCATTTCTCTCAGTGAAGAACAATAACATCAATATTAGAGTCTGCAACCAATCTAATTCCAGAAAATAAAGATGCCCCCCCCCTCTCCCCCATGTGTGTCTGAGCATTAGACGTCCATGCCCACTCTTGATAAATATATGTCCCTATCAACAACACGTTCTTTATTCTATAAACATTATTCTATAATGAGCCCTGTGAGGATAAATTATGGATAAAGCCGTCCTCATCAATCCCTCTAATGACTTTTTGGGAAGATTTCACGTTGTATTCAGGACATTTGTAGAGCATTCCCAATTGTGACCTCATCTGCCGGGGCTCCACAGTGTAAATGTATGAGCAACTTCATAAAGACGGGTAAGTAGCTGATGCTCAGTTATACTTGTTGGCATGTCATGAAAAATTGGAGGTAGAAAATTAGTTCCCTGGGGGAAAAATCAAGAGGGAAATGGACAATGCAATCTGTGGCAGCACTAAAAGCTGAAAATTGGCCTGGGCAGGAATAATTTGGAAGTGTCCAGTATTGAAGAGGTTAAATAAAGCTTTTGCACTTTGGCTATCCAGCCGGTCTAGGGTTACTCCATCAAAATTATGAAAAAGAAAATAAAGGTCTGGTGTGACCCCGCTAACACCTCCATCCCTATTAGTACACAAAAAGACAAAAGACCTGTACGTGATTGTTTAATGGGCAGCCGTGGGTCGCGGGCGCCTGCCCGCGAACAGGTTCCGAAGCTCCGTGACCGTGGGACCCGTGAACCCGATCACCGACGGAGTCCCGCGATCGGTCCCCGGAGCTGAAGAACGAGGAGAGCTGTAAACACACCTTCCCCGTTCTTCACAGTGGCAGTGTCATTGATCGTCTGTTCCTTGATATAGGGAAAGGCGATCAATGACGTCACACGTCCAGCCCCGCCCCCGTACAGTTAGAAACAAATATGAGGTCACACTTAATCCCTTCAGCGCCCCCTAGTGGTTAACTCCCAAACTGCAATTGTAATTTTCACAGTAAACAATGCATTTTTATAGCATTTTTTGCTGTGAAAATGACAATGGTCCCAAAAATGTGTCAAAATTGTCCGATGTGTCCGCCGTAATGTCGCAGTCCCGAAAAAAAATCGCTGATCGCCGCCATTAGTAGTAAAAAAAAAATATTAATAAAAATGCAATAAAACTATCCCCTATTTTGTAAATGCTATAACTTTTGCGCAAACCAATCGATAAACGCTTATTGCAATTTTTTTTTTACCAAAAATATGTAGAAGAATACGTATCGGCCTAAACTGAGGGAAAAAAACGTGTTCTTATATATTTTTGGGGGATATTTATTATGGCAAAAAGTAAAAAATATTGCATTTTTTTCGAAATTGTCGCTCTATTTTTGTTTATAGCGCAAAAACTAAAAACCGCAGAGGTGATCAAATACCACCAAAAGAAAGCTCTGTTTGTGGGAAAAAAAGGACGCCAATTTTGTTTGGGAGCCACGTCACACGACCGCGCAATTGTCAGTTAAAGCGGGAGTTCACCCATAAAAAATGTTTTACCATTAGATTGATGCTCATTTTGTCTAGAGAAATCGGCTAGTTGTTTTAAAATCGAAGCTGTACTTACCGTTTTAGAGAGCGATCTTCTCCGCCGCTTCTGGGTATGGTCTTCGGGACTGGGCGTTCCTATTTTGATTGACAGGCTTCCGACGGTCGCATCTATCGCGTCACAAGTAGCCGAAAGAAGCTGAACGTTGGCGCGGCTCTATACTGCGCCTGCGCACCGACGTTCGGCTACTTTTGGAAAATCGTGACGCGATGGATGCGTCCTTCGGAAGACTGTCAATCAAAATAGGAACGCCCAGTCCTGCAGCCCATACCCGGAAGCGGCGGAGAAGATGTATCTCTAAAACGGTAAGTACGGCTTCGATTTAAAAAAAACTAGCCGAATCCCCTTCACAAAATGAGCATCAATCTAAGGTTAAAAAATGGTATTTCCGGGTGAACCTCCACTTTAAAGCGATGCAGTGCCGAATCACAAAAAGGGCCTGGTCCTTTACCTGCATATTGGTCCGGGTCTTAAGTGGTTAAAAAAAAAAAAAACTCTAATTACTTCTGTGACCAGTGACAGCCTGAAAAAAAATGTATTTTTTCCAATAATTCAGCTTAATTTGAAAGCTCTCAAGAACCCTCCAGAACTTTCAGCCCGGTGAATTCACTTGCATGTTCGGAATGCTAAACGCGAAACCATTATATGTGGAAAATAACTTTGAAACGTTATCTGCCTCCGAAGAATAGAACAATTGTATTGACCTTGCTGGAAATTAAACTGGAATAAAAGCTTTTAATTTGTCATTTGCAGCCTTTAAAGAGCAGCTTACATTAAGAACAATGCCGTGACTATATTCCGCCGGCCCCATTAAAATGCCGGCGCGGCGGGGCTTTCATTTCTGTTATGTTGGGAATAGGAATGAGCAGTTACATAGATAGACCATTGCTTGATAAAACCAACATATAGGTCTGGAATGCTGTATTGTAATGTTGAATTCTTGTTCGGTGACCACAGCTGCAAGTTAGCATCAGTCAAAGAATGAAAAAACAAAAACAAAAACAAAAAACCCTCAGGCATGTATAATAAAGCCGTGCAAATAGCAGCAGTGATGTGCAAAGTGCATTGAGACCGGCCATAGACACGAAGGTTGTATGGTTGTCATGGATATGCAGTAATGTCTGGCAGCTTACCTTCCCCACCATGGGCCAGATCCACGTACATGCGCCTATCTTTAGGCGGGCTTGGGTATCTCAGAAACGCTACGCCGCCGTAACTTAGAAAGGCGAGTACTGTATTCACAAAGAAGTTACGCCTTTAGTTACGGCGGCGTAGCGTATATCGGGCGGCGTAAGCCCGCCTAATTCAAAAGAGGCTGGTTGGGTGCGTGTTCTATGCTAACTAATCGTGACCCCACATATTTGACATTTTTTACGAACGGCGCATGCGCCGTCCGTGAAAGAATCCCAGTGCGCATGCTCCAAATTACGCCACAAAACGTCAATGCTTTAGACGTGAACGTAACTTACGCACAGCCCTATTCGCGAACGATTTAAGCAAACGACGTAAAACGTAAAAAAAAATTACGCTGGCCGGACATCAATACTTAACATTGCGTACACCTCATATAGCAGGGGTAACTTTACGCCGGAAAAAGCCTTGCGTAAACGACGTAAAAAAATGCGCCGGGCGGATGTAAGTTTCTGAATCGGCGTATCTACCTAATTTGTATATTCCTCGCGTAAATCTACGGAAGCGCCACCTAGCGGCCAGCGTAAATATGCAACTAAGATACGACGGCGTAAGAGGCTTACGCCATTTGGATCTTAGCAAAATTCCGGCGTATCTTGTTTTCTGAATACAGAAAAAAGATACGCCGGAGCATCCTAGAAGTTACGCGGCGTATCAATAGATACGCCAACGTAACTTCTTTGTGGATCTGGCCCCTTGTGTTCACCTTAGAGGCCAGACACTCTCACCTAGCTGCTTTTATCATCTCTCCTCCCTGTATGGCTCCACCCCAGGCCATATCAGGAACTCTATATTAACCAGTTCACTGCAGGTCTGCCTTGCTGATCAACGTTGTTTGTTAACCACTTAAGGACCGCCTAACGCCGATATACGTCGGCAGAATGGCGCGGCTGATCACAATCACGTAGAGGTACGTCCCCTTTAACCACTTAAGGACCGCCTCCTGCACATATACGTCGGCAGAATGGCACGGCTGGGCACAAGCACAAGCACGTACAGGTATGTCCTCTTTAAGTGCCCGGGCCGTGCGCGCCCGCAAACCGGTCCGAAGCTCCGTGACCGCGGGACCCGCGGACCTGATCGGTGCTCGGTCCCCGGAGCTGAAGAACGGGGAGAGCTGTGTGTAAACACAGCTTCCCCGTTCTTCACTGTGGCGCCGTCATTGATCGTGTGATCCCTTTTGTAGGGAAACACAATCAATGACGTCACACCTACAGCCACATCCCCCTACAGTTAGAAAAAAAAATGAGGTCACACTTAACCCCTACAGCGCCCCCTAGTGGTTAATTCCTAAACCGCAATTGTCATTTTCACAGTATCAGTGCATTTTTATAGCACTTTTCGAGGTGAAAATGACAATGGTCCCAAAAATGTGTAAAAATTGTCCGAAGTGTCCGCCATAATGTCGCAGCCATTAGTAGTAAAAAAATAATTATTAATAAAAATGTCATAAAACTATCCCCTATTTTGTAAACGCTATAAATTTTGCGCAAACCAATCGTTAAACACTTATTGCGATTTTTTTTTTACGAAAAATATGTAGAAGAATACGTATCGGCCTAAACTGAGGAAACAAATTTTTTTTAGATCTTTTTTGGGGATATTTATTATAGCAAAAAATATTTAATTTTTTCCAAAATTGTCGCTCTATTTTTGTTTATAGCGCAAAAAAAAAAAATAATAAAAAAAAAAAAAGAGGTGATCAAAAAATAGACGCCAATTTTGTTTGGGAGCCACGTCGCACGACCGCGCAATTGTCAGTTAAAACGACGCAGTGCCGAATGGCAAAAAGGGGTGAGGTCCTTTAGCTGCATAATGGTCCGGGTCTTAAAGCGGGGGTTCACCCGAAAAACACATTTTTAACATTAGATTGAGGCTAATTCTGGGAAGCACAATCTGGTGTTTTTTTTATAAATCAATGCAGTACTTACCGTTTTAGAGATAGATGTTCTCCCGCCGCTTCCGGGTATGGTCTGCGGGACTGGGCGTTCCTATTTGATTGACAGCCTTCCGACCGTCGCATACAGCGCGTCACGAGTTGCCGAAAGTAGCCGAACGTCGGTGCGCAGGCGCCGTATAGAGCCGCACCGACGTTCGGCTTCTATCGGCAACTCGTGACGCGCTGTATGCGACGGTCGGATGCCTGTCAATCAAATAGGAACGCCCAGTCCCGAAGACCATACCCGGAAGCGGCGGGAGAACATCTATCTCTAAAATGGTAAGTACTGCATTGATTTAAAAAAAAACACCCGATTGGGCTTCCCAGAATTAGCCTCAATCTAATGTTAAAAATTGTTTTCGGGTGAACTCCCGCTTTAAGTGGTTAAGCATTGTGTTCCTGCTTGCCGTGTGCTACGTTTATCTCTGTGTACCAATCTTGGCTTGTCCCCGACTATTCCTGTGTGCTTGTGACCCTGACCTCTGGCCTGTCCTTGTCTGCTTGTCGCCCCGACCTTGGCTTACCCCTCACTATCTCTTGTATCCTGAGTGGCTGCTTCCCCTCTCTCCTCTATGCCCTACAGAGCGTGAGCTGGGGGACTCTGGGGGCCGCGACCTGGATTCAGTTGTAGCTAAGGCCATCCTCACCACTAGAGGCTCTGGTGAATACCTGCTAAATCTTAGACTCCACGCCCTGGCGAATCTTGGGCTCAAGCTTCCTGTGGGATCCCTGTTTGTCCTCCAGTGGACCTGCCTTCCATATTAGACATGTGCAGACTGGAATATTTCGTTTTGTTTTTTCGTTTTCGTTTGGAATATAAATTTATTTAGTTACTCCCGAAAATCGTTTTGATTTATTTCATTTTTCGTTGGGGAATAGCTTTCGTCCGAAAATCCAATAATACTTGGTTTCTGTCGAATGGTCAAAAGAATATTCGACGGAACGTCGAATCTTTGTTGGTTTCTGTCTTATGGTCAACAAATATTCGACGGAACGTCGAATCTTTACGCCGAATCGTACATTTTCGTTCGAATATTCCGCCTACAAGAATTCTAATGTTGTATGACTAGTATTAATGTCGAATCTATTCTCTATAATGTCAAATCTATTTTCTCATAAATCTAAATCTATTCTCTGTAATGTCGAATCTATTATTTCTATAGTGTCGAATCTTTTCTCTATAATGTCGAATCTTTTCCCTATAATGTCGAATCTCTCTATATCAAATTTTTACCGCAACGAAAATGAAAATAAAGCATTTTTTATGTCGGATCTTTCGGTTTTCGTTTCTTGCACTTTCGTTATCGTTTGTTAAAACGATAACGAAAAAAAAAGATTTTCGGACGAAAATGCATTCTAACGAAAACGAATGAACATGTCTATTCCATATCCACTCTGTGTTCCATCCGCAGCAGTCTGCCATAGGGTTCACTACCTTGTGGTGCACTCCTGACTCCAACGGGGTGCATCTGTCATCTGGCCATAGGTGACCTGACAATGGTGAAGGACGAGTGAAGGGAGATCTACAAAGCGTTGTCAAGTCCTCAGGAACCACCACATTCCTTTTCCCGACTAAGATGGCAAGCTGGAAAGGTGCACATAGCGAACGCTAAATTTCGGGATCAGCAATCTAAATCCCATTGATGCTGTATAGTAGCTTACAAAAGTGAGTACACCCCTCCAAATTTCTTTTAAATATTTTCTTTTATCTTTTCATGTGACAACACTTGAACATGACATGACATGAGATGACACTTTGCTACAATGTTGTGTAGTGAGTGTACAGCTTGTATAACAGTGTAAATTTGCTGTCCCATCAAAATAACTCAACACACAGCCATTAATGTCTAAACCGCTGGCAACAAAAGTGAAAATGTCCAAATTGGGCCCAAAAGTGTCAATATTTTGTGTGGCCCCCATTATTTTCCAGCACTGCCTTAATCCTCTTGGGCATGGATTTCACCAGAGCTTCACAGGTTGCCACTGAAGTCCTCTTCCCCTCCTCCATGATGACATCACAGAGCTGGTGGATGTTAGAGACCTTGCGCTCCTCCACCTTCCGTTTGAGGAGTCCCACAGATGATTAATAGGGTTTAGGTCTGGAGACATGCTTGACCAGTCCATCACCTTTACCCTCAGCTTCTTTAGCAAGGCAGTGGTGGTCTTGGAGGTGTGTTTGGGGTCGTTATCATGTTGGAATACTGCCCTGCGGCCCAGTCTATGAAGGGAGTGGATCATACTCTGCTTCAGTAGGTCACAGTACATGTTGGCATTCATGGTTCCCTCAATGATCTGTAGCTCCCCAGTGCCGGCAGCACTCATGCAGCCCCAGATCATGACACTCCCACCACCATGCTGGACTGTAGACAAGACACACTTGTCTTTGTCCTCCTCACCTGGTTGCCGCCACACACGCCTGACACCATCTGACACCAAATACGTTTATCTTGGTCTCAGCAGACCACAGGACACGGTTCCAGTAATCCATGTCCTTAGTCTGCTTGTCTTCAGCAAACTGTTTGTGAGCTTCCTTGTGCATCACCTTTAGAAGAGGCTTCCTTCTGGGACGACAGCCATGCAGACCAATTTGATGCAGTGTGCGGCGTATGGCCTGAGCACTGACAGGCTGACCCCCCACCCCTTCAACCTCTGCAGCAATGCTGGCAGCACTCATTCGTCTATTTCCCAAAGACAACCTCTGGATATGTCGCTGAGCATGTGACCTCAACTTCTTTGGTGGACCATGGAGAGGCCTGTTCTGAGGGGAACCCGTCCTGTTATACCGCTGTATGGTCTTGGCCACCGTGCTGCAGCTCAGTTTCAGGTTCTTGACAATCTTCTTATAGACTAGGCCATCTTTATGTAGAGCAATAATTATTTTTTTCAGATGCTCAGAGAGTTCTCTGCCATAAGGTGCCATGTTATACTTCCAGTGACCAGTATGAGAGAGTGAGAGCGATAACACCAAATTTAACACACCTGCTCCCCATTCACACCTGAGACCTTGTGAATAAAAAAACAATAATCCACCACCAAAACAAATAATCCCCACAAGTGGGCCAGTGGTATCTTCTAAATTTTCAAAAGTTTTGGTTCAAATTAATTATAGTGTCTTCAAAGTTGCGTTTCCTTCCACCAACTTCTATATTTCCTATGTTTAGCTTTTTTGACAAGTCTAGTTAACATGGCATTTAATTTTCCAATGGGGTTCTCACCTAATTTATTGTAGGTATGTGTATCTTCCATCAACTGATTACATTCAAAATTAAAATCTTCTTTCTTTAAAACCCACGATAGTCAGCCATGAGGATGACTATGTTTTTCTTCTGCTCCAAGGCTGCTAAGTCTTTTTGAATGTCACCCTTTAAATTGTCCAACTTTGGTTGGCAATAAAAGCCTTGATTAAAGGAAATAAAATAAAAATAAATAACAGACCTACTGGCAGGATCACCAGGTGAAAACAAAAAAAGGAATAAGGTCTGAAAAATGGAAATTAAGTTGCAATTATACGATTCTGTTTTTGAGTTTAACCACTTCAGCCCCGGACCATTTGGCTGGCCAAAGACCAGAGCACTTTTTGCGATTCGGCACTGCGTCGCTTTAACTGACAATTGCGCGATCGTGCGACGTGGCTCCCAAATAAAATTGATGTCCTTTTTTTCCCACAAATAGAGCTTTCTTTTGGTGGTATATTGATCACCTCTGCTTTTTTTTTGCGCTATAAACAAAAATAGAGCGACAATTTTTAAAAAAATTCAATAATTCTTACTTTTTTCTATAATATCCCCCATATATAAAAAAAAAAAAAATGTCCTCAGTTTAGCCCGATACGCATTCTTCTACATATTTTTGGTAAAAAAAATTGAAATAAGCGTTTATTGTTTGGTTTGCGCAAAGGTTAAAGGAATCTACAAAAAGGGGATAGTTTTTGTCATTTTTTTTAATTTATATTTTTTTACTAGTAATGTCACCGATCTGCAATTTTTCTCGTGACTGCGACATTATGGCGGACACATCGGACACTATTGACGCTATTTTGGGACCTTTGTCATTTATACAGCGATCAGTGCTATAAAAATGCACTGATTACTGTGTCAGGCCCCGTACACACGACCGAGTTTCTCGGCAGAATTCAGCCAGAAACTCAATGGGAGCCGTATTCTGCCGAGGAAACCGGTCGTGTGTACACTTTTGGCCGAGGAAACCAACGAGGAACTCGTCGAGCCAAATAGAGAACATGTTCTCTATTTCCTTGTTAGTCAATGGGGAAACTTGGCTCGCCGAGATCCTCGGCGGCTTCACAAGGAACTCGACGAGCAAAACGATGTGTTTTGCCCGTCGAGTTTCTCGGACGTGTGTACGGGGCCTCAATGTGACTGGCAGTGAAGGGGTTAACCACTAGGGGGCTAGGAAGGGGGTTAAGTGTGTCCTAGGGAGTGATTCTAACTGTTATGGGGGCGTGACACGTCACTGATCGCTGTTCCCGATGAGAGGGAGCAGACGATCAGTGTCCTGTCACTAGGCAGAACGGGGGAGATGCTTGTATACACTTACCTCTCCCCACTCTGCAGCTCTGTGACACGATCGCGGGACACTGGCGGACATCGAGCCCGCGGGCACGTTCATGGAGCTCGCGGCAGGGGCGCACGCGCCACATGGCGTGAATTTCAAAGTGACGTAAATATACGTTACTTTGCCCAGCTGTGCCGTTCTGCCGACGTATATGTACAGGAGCCAAAGAGGAAGTCAACACTGCTTCTTTTTTAGGTCACCTGCAAAGTAAAGGCATAATGTGATCGTATGCATCACATACTAGCACATTATGTGACACTTACCTGCAAACTAAGCCCTTGTCGTCCCTGCTGGAGGCCGCATCCATCTTTGCCCGTCTTCCATCCGGGTCCAGTTGTGGCACCAGTTGTGGCAGACCGAATATGTATATATAAGAAAAGTATCAGGAAAGATTTTGAGGATCATTTTTTTTCCCAGCCATTACGATGTCTGGGGCCGCAGCTGTGCGAGTGTTAAAATTATTGAGTTCTTGGTGTTTGGATCAGTTGTGGTTTCGGAATAAGGATGAATAATCAATGATCGTGTCCTGCAGCTATTTCTCATGAAAGAAACATCTGGAGGTGGTCGCTTGTAAAATGTTACACTGGCAAATGGCCACCCAGGTATAAGCAGTCCCCGGGGGCATTGCATCGTTTTATTACTTTCCGC